>NW_025814104.1:0-130840 GCF_018902025.1 Drosophila willistoni | reverse complement strand
ACACAATACCACCGTTTTTGAAAAAGTAAATTAAATTCGCGACTTTTTTCATATTCGGCATCAATAATACATTAAACAAATTTAAAAAAATGCCCCTTTGCTTGAATTTTGTTCCCTAAATTCAAATTGTATGCTTCAACAGAGCCAGTAGTTCTAGTTGAACGCTTAAACACCGATATGTTTTGAGGTCCTCCTATAAATAGTAATAAATTGTATATAATAAATTAAAAATCGAATCGAATAAATAAAAAAGTTAATATACCTTCAAAATCCACTGCTTTTTAAAATATTTTAAAAAAGGAGAAAAAACGTTCTTGTCCAAAGCAGTTGCTTGAAATTCCAACATATTAAATGCTTCAAGAATTTTATAATGTGGCAATAGCGGCAAATGCAAAAATTTCAGAAAAAGTATGTAGGCTTGTTTATTGCGTTTGAGCACATTCTCAAAGCCAATACATTTTCTTGCATTTCTCTTACAAGCTTGTGTAAAATGGAACCAGCAAGCATAGAAGTTCATGGTAGGATGCAAGTTTTTCAAAGCAGTGCGCATGGCTTTTTCATAATCAGATATAAAAGATGCACCATTTAAACAGCAAATATTGGAGTCAATGTATGTGAACAAATGCTGATAGCAAAGTTCTGTTTTTTCTTGACATCAGAGCAAATATAAAAGGAGTTATCTAAATATAAAAACATTTTAATTATTTAATAATATTTAAAATTGTACGATATTTACCTTCTGCAAATGTTTTATGTATATTATTAAGAGTTGCTTAAATTCTCCAAAAGGGCATACTTTAAATGTGGCATCAATTAAAAAATGTCTATTTTCCTCCGGAATGTTCGCTTGCATCAAAGCGATAACCTTGTCTGATGCAAATACGCAGTATGCGAAGAGCTTGACAAGTATACTTTTTTGAAAAAACATTTTGGAGAATTTTCCTTGGTCGTACCAAAGAGTTTCATAATATTTTCATCTTCAAAAGCTGTACGTACTTCGTTGCTGAGCTAGGAGATTTAGGCAAGAAAGGCTGTCTTTCTTTGGAGAGTACGTTTGACAACATCGTAATTTATTTCAATCTCTTCTATTCCCAGCGTTTTTCTATTAGGAAAAAAAAACGCATATAACAAAAATTATAAAAACAACACAATACACTGCGGAGCTTAACAATAAGCGCACCCAGTTTTTCCAGTGTAGCTTTCGAATAGGCGGACTAGCGAAAAACTGTAAACGAGGTATGAAAAAGAATCGAGAAGAACCGCCGAAATACAGAACCCATCAATCCGACTGTCGCCAGTCCATATAAATCAAATACGCGCTTTACGCGCAGACATATACATACATAATATTATATTACGAATGTAGATTGTTCATTTATTGTATGTGCATAGATTTGTACATAATTTTCGGAGATATGTCGTTTTTCTAACGGCGGAGATATGACGTTTTGAAACGACATATCATCGCCGGTGATCTGCGCGGAGATATGTCGTTTTTCTAACGGCGGAGATATGACGTTTTTGAAACGACATATCATCGCCGTGATCTGCGCGGAGATATGTCGTTTTTCTAACGGCGGAGATATGACGTTTTTTGAAACGACATATCATCGCCGGTGATCTGCGCGGAGATATGTCGTTTCAAAACGTCATATCTCCGCCGTTAGAAAACGACATATCTCCGCGCGGAATATGTCGTTTTGAAACGACATATCTCCGCGCGAAATTATGTCGTTTCAGAACGACATTTCTCCGCGCGGAGATATGTCGTTTTTCTAACGGCGGAGATATGTCGCGGAGATCAAGTCGTTACCCCTAAATATCGCTAGAAATGACCAAAAAGTTTTGGTTAAGGTGAAGAAATAGGAGGACAAAGCATATGAAAAAAATAAGGCTTACGTATATATTGAATTTTTTTGCATTAGAATTGACAACGATTCTACAAATTTTTTAAATTTTCTATATAACTTTTTTCGACCCATATTTGTATTTAAAAATAAGTAAACATCTGGATTGTTAATGCAATTTTATATTTTTTGCTCTTTACAATGGGAAATTTGGTTGTTTGGTAGTTCGATTGGGCGTCCCGAGGAGCTCACCTTATTTAGGATCCAATTAGCTATTGCTTTCAGAGAGCTAAAAACAGGCGGACATGGCCAATTTTTCTAGCTAGAGACTGATGTACATTTTTTACATTGAGCAGTACATAATGAGTTATATTTTTTTACTTGATACTTAGAATAAGAAGTAGATGCACGAATATCCAAGTAATGGTGGAAAGGTTTATCTTGAATAGGCCCAAATGTGTAATAATTAGGAAGTAACCCAAAAGCTTTCCTAAGTTGTTATGGTAACAATGGAATAAGTGTTTAATTCGATTTTATAAAGAACGTGCTTTATGCTTATCAATCGAATAAATCTGGTCTTGCGGGTATTGTGGAGCCACTTAAAAGCCATTCCCTCAATATTCCACTGTAAATACAACTAGATTATTATTTGGTGCATCCAAATTCTATAATCGTCTAGTCTATACTAGAATCAGTATTTTACTGTTAACCATACATAGAAAAAAAATTAAGACATAATATATTAGACTTAAATATAATATTTAATGGAATCACATCTAAAAGATGTTAATAGAAAGATTATTATGAAATCCTGATCAGACACTGACCGACAAATTCAGTAGGCGGGAAAGGAAAAAAAAAAGTGAAAAGTAGGCCATGTCCATTTGCCTAGTTTAACTGCCTCATTTCCTACTTCCATATTTCACATTCTAGAAAATCGTGCTCGAGAGTATAGTTCTAATAATTAAAACAAATTTCAAGTAAAAACAAATTTCAAATAAAAATGCCCAATCCTGACTGGCCTAACTTTAATAAACCCGGAAACAGTAAGTTTAAAAAATTTTCTCAAAAACTGAAGTTCCTAAAATGGCGACAGATTGGCGCAACCAAATTGTTGTGTTTAGATTATATAAAATAGCTAACATTAAGACAATTATAATATAGAACACATGGAAATGTATGTCAATTAAGTATGTAACCCGATTATAGATATCGATGGCTCATCAGTCATAAGTAGATCTGATATGGTCAGCAGTAAACAATAAAGACCTAGTTAATTAAGCTGCTATGGTTAGCTATTATCAATAAAGACGTACTTTGCTGACCTAACACTAAACTATGCACTGGTGAGCTCGCTATTTTGTACTATAAAAGAAATGCATTATTCTTAGTAAGATCAGATACCAATTGTAGCTACATCGGGTGTGCATCGCTGTGTCTTTGGCCCCCATCTCTACCTTTGTAATCTCACTCCGAGGTCCACCCAATTTATGTGTTGGTTGCGACAACTTTTAGTCACTGGTTTATGTGCTAGTGCCTAGATATATATATAAATAAACATTTAATAACTTCAAGAAACACTAACGTCTTTCATTGAACATTTTGGTGACCCCGACATTGGCGGCTCCAAGTTAAAAGAATAACAGACTTGGTGAAACCGTCATCAAGCGAGAACATTTGGTCAACTCAGGCGACCAATCTCTCAACAAAAAGGAAACTGGTCAACTAGGCGACTACTTTCTTTGCACGCTTTTGGACCCGACAATCCTAAGCGAGGGCACAAATTGATGAACATCTCACATCAATCTGGGGTCCCGACTAAAAACATCGCAATTGACTAACTTGGCAATCATTGCGTAGCCACCTTTGGCGAATAAAAAAGATTTATTGGAAAACTAGGAGTTGGTTTTCCGCAACGGGGTAGCAGTGCATACCCATTGAATAAAAGTTGATCAACTAGGCGATCATTTTATAAAAAACATTTACAACGAGTCGGAGCGTTCCCTGTCTTTGAAAATAAATAAACTCCCATCGGTCAAGTACTAGTACAGATAAGCAATTACATAAGAATATAAAAGAACATGGAGGAGTTTTATAAACAGCAGACAGAACGAGGAGAGGCAATCCAGGCCTTTCATTCGGAATACCAAAAAAGATTCTTTCGCCAGGAAAACGAAGCCATCTTATTTCGAGGAAAACTTGAGCTCCTGGAATACATGTGGGAGAACTTCGAGAAAATGTCATCAGGAGTTGATGGACAAATTAAATAACGTGCCAACTGAAGATGACTACTTGTAACGGACTATTTCAGCAAAATGAAGACGGTTGTATCTAATATAGTGGAAGATTGGAAGGACCATTTGGCAAAAATAAAGCTAGAGAGCAAGCTCGCCAACGAGAGGAAGAGCGAGTCATGATCAAACACTGGTTCGCAAATGCTCTGCTGGAGTCATTGTCCAGGACATTAAACAAATTGTGCCTGAAGATAAAATGACTTACAAATCGGTAGTCGACAAATTATGGATGCAAATTGAAGAAATCCATTATGAGATTCATCGGCTAGCTGAAAATCCAGCCGAAGCCGGATATATATAGCTACGTTTGTGGCCGCAGAAAATACAATGCTGAAATTCTGTGTGGCACCAGCAGAAAATGTAGTGATACAATCACCACCTGTATTGCAATCGATACAATCATTGCAATACCCAAAATCCCATTCCAAATTTGATGGGGATTATCTGAAATGGCAAAATTTCATGACATCTATAAAAAAGTAGTTCATGAGTCAAATGTATCCACGATAGAGAAAATTGGTACTTAAAATCAAACCTTTCTGGAGAAGCAGAGAGATTGATACGGCACCTGGAATTAACAGAAGCCAATTACAACACTGCTTGGTCAGTGTTGCAGGAACGTTTTAATAACAAACGAGTTCTAGTAACAGCCATACTGGCAAAGCTGTTTGATCACCCAAATGTGGGAAATGACGCAGCTTCTATAAAGAATTTGCATGATAACATTTTTGAATCATTGCAAGCCTTAAAAAATGTAGGCGTCAATATGGAATCGTCAGATGCTGTCATAATGTTTCATATGACAAGAAATTGGATAGATTCAACCACGCACTATATGAGCAATCTCTTTCCAACACAAGGGATCTGCAGGAAGTAAAGGACTTCCTATCCTTCTTGGAACAGCGCTTCCTAACATTAGAGGCGATTGGGAAACCAAGAAACGAAAATCGCAGCATTGAAAAACCAAGTCCAAGGAGTGCGCAACAGCATCTGGGACAAACAGTACCCTGTGTGCTTTCTGCGAAAGAGCAAAGCACAAACTCTTCCAATGTGAAAAGTTCAAAATCAAATCCGCAGCAGAGCGGCTTATTGGGTGCAGAGACACAAATTGTGTGTCAATTGCTTCAAGCCGGACCATATGGCAAAAAAATTGCTCTTGGAGAGGATGCTTTAAATGCGATAAAAACATAACACAATGTTGCATTTAGAAACAGGCAACCAAATTGCTACATCTGCTTCTGCAGCTTCTGCGTATGGAATTGGCAGAAAATACACCCTGTTGGCAACGGCCAAGTAGTGGTAAAAGGGATCAATGAAAGGAAAGGAGAATTTCGAGCACTCCTGGATAGCGGCTCTCAAGTAAATCTCGTCTCAGAGAGACTGGTAAAGAAGTTATCGTTAAAAATTAGCGAGACTCATGTGCATATAAATGGAGTGGGTGGTCAACCACAGATAAGCAAGGCGCGAGTAAGCTTGGTTGTAAGGTCAAGATACAACAAGTTCGCAATGCTAGTTGAGGCATTTGTATTGCCACACATAATAGGTGACCAACCCACAGAACAAATAACGCAGAAAGTCACATTACCAGACAACATTCAATTAGCGGACCCAACATTTGATAAACCCGGAAAAATTGATATGCTGTTGGGAGCTGATGATCACTATGCTATACTGCTACCAGAAAGGAGACGGGGCAATCGAAACCGTCCAACATTACAAAACTCAGAGTTTGGATGGATTGTTGCTGGCAGAATTAATATGTCAACGTCAGCTTCAATCACATGTATGGTAGGCATGACGAATCCAGAGGAATCACTGGAAAGATTCTGGCAGCTAGACACACTAGAGCCAATAAAAAGGTACAGGAGTCCGGAGGAAGAGTATTGTGAAAAATTCTTCCTCGATAACCTACACACGGCGGCGGACAATCGACTAATTGTAAAGCTTCCATTTGCTGAAGAGGCGTCATCTCTTGGAGAATCTCGGGAAGTAGCCATAAGAAGATTCATGTCATTAGAGAGGCGAATGAACCCTGACATAAAAAAGGAGTATGTAAAATTTATGTCAGAATATGAACAGCTTGGACATATGAAGCAAGTAATGGTAGAACAAATTCCCAAGAACCATTACTTTATACCGCATCATTGTGTACTAAAACCAGAAAGTACCACCACAAGCTTAGAGTGGTATTTGATGCATCATGCAAAACGTCATCAGGAAAATCACTGAACGACATTTTATATCCTGGACCAGTTGTACAGAGTCAACTCTTCTCAATTCTTCTGCGGTTCAGGACACACAAATATGTGTACACGGCAGATATTGAAAAATGTATCGTCAAGTTTGGATAAACCCTGCCGATCAATTCAATCAGATGATTGTGTGGAGAGAGGATCCAAGTCAAGAACTAAAGTTTTATCGTTTAAAAACGGTAACTTATGGAACCACGTCAGCCCCATATTTAGCGACGAAGTGTCTGGAATATTTGGCACTGAAAAACATTGAAAAATTGTCGTCTGGAGCATCAGCATTAAAAAATGACTTTTATGTTGATGATTGCCTCACAGGAGCAGACAGTTTACCAGAAGCCCTGCAAATAAGACAAGAGCTTCTAGAAATCTTGAAACCTAAGGGTTTCAACTTACGAAAATGGTGTTCAAATAGCAGTCAACTTCTAAAGGAAATTCCAAAGGAAGATACGATTGCTGACATCAATCTCGGTGACACACTGGAACAAACAAGTGTCAAAACATTGGGAATCATATGGGCACCCAAAGAAGACCAATTATGTGGAAAGGCTCAAAGACATACAAAAGGAATAACCAGACGAGTGGTGCTATCCGAAGTCGGTCAAATCTTTGATCCTCTAGGACTGTTCGCACCGGTAGTGGTAAGAGCGAAAATGTTTCTTCAACATGTTGCTACCGAACGAATTGAGATGGATGGTGATGGTATTTGGAGAAGCAATGGAAGCCTACCGAGAGGATGTACAGGCACTAAACCACATGAAAATTCCAAGGCATATTTTTGATGGCAAGGTCCCCACTACAAGGAATTGCATACATTTGTTGATGCATCAGAAAAGGCGTATGGTGCGGCAGTTTATGTCCGATCAACCTATAAAAATGGCCAAATTTCGGTCAGATTGTTGTGCGCCAAGTCGAGAGTGGCTCCCCTGGAAAAACAGACACTGCCCGGCTGGAACTATGTGCAGCTGTACTTGGAGCTGAACTCACGGATAGAGTTCGTCAGGATCTCCAATTCGGATCAGAAAGTGTGGAATCATTTCTCTGGTCAGACTCAACAGTAGTACTCTCGTGGATTAATTCACGGGCATCACATTTCCACACGTTTGTGGCTAATCGGTTGACAAAAATACACGCAGTATCACATCCAAGGCAATGGCGGCATGTGTCATCAGCGCTCAACGCAGCTGATGTTCTGTCTCGAGGCATATCAGCAGTTCAGCTTAGCACACATACATTATGGTTGTATGGGCATATTTCTGCATGGACCAGCCACCATTTAAGCCTACAGAGCACACGATGGATACCGCTGAGAAGAAAACCAAGGTATTCTGCATGGTGACTGCCACGGCAAACAACAAGAGTGAATGGATATATACGGTAAATCACAGAAATTCGTTTTACCGGCTACAGCGAATAGTGGCGTATGTGCTACGGTTTTGTCACAAGCAGAACAGGAAACCAACGGCTCAGTTAGAGTTGGAAGAGTTGGACCAAGCACGGAGAGTGATCATTAAGCAAGTTCAAGAAACAGGATTTGCATATGAATTACGGCACTTAAAGAAACGACCTGAGCAACCGCTAGATCGCAAAAGCACGGTGGCAACATTGCCACTAATACTGGATGAAGATTCAATCATACGAGTAGCAACTCGGCTACAACAAGCACCAGTATCAACGGAAACAAGGAATCCATATCTCTTGCCGTATAATGATCCGGTGGTAAAAATGATGCTACGGAAACTTCATGAAGAGAATCTTCATTGTGGACATGAGGCACTACGCGGAATATCGGCAACAGTACCACATCATTAAGGTGAAACCGATGGTCCGGAATGTGATCCAGGGCTGCGTAGTATGCACCAAGTACCGGCCTCAGTTCTTTAAACAAGTCATGGGCGACTTACCTGAGCATCGGGTATACTCAGAATAGACCCTTTCTGTGGCCATTCTGGATGGATCCAAATGGGAGACGTGGTATAACTTAAATGCACTCTTTTTGATCGCAAAATTCCTTGATACTACTATGCATTCTCGTTGATACTACTACAAGGAATTTTGCGATCAAAAAGGAGTGCAATTTAAGTTCATACCACCACGGTCTCCACAATTTGGAGGATTTAAAACAGCCAAGAGGCACCTACAAGCGGCTATCATAAATTGGCCCCCTTGCTTAGAGAGACGGCGACAAAACGTAAAATCGAGGCAGATGACACAGAATCGAATTCCCAAAAAGACCCTGGTATCGAGGACAACGCAGAACCAAAACAAAAAGACGCTATCGATCGGTCTGCCACCGTTGGCAATGACGATCTGCCTAATGCTGTTGTTATTGCCTATAGCATTTGCTCAAAGAACTAATATAACTCGATTCAACCCAAACCAGGCATATACTATGAAACCGCAATGCAGAGGCACTTCATGTCAACTCAGAGCTACGGAAGGAAATGCCTTCACATAGCACGCCAACGACGATCGCCTTTAGATATAATTGGGAACATTGCGAACGGCTTATTTGGTGTGCTGGACTCAAGTATGCAACAGAGATGTCAGGCACCATACGAAAAGTTAAATCAAATGAAGATTACTTATTGAACTTGCTGCAAAATCAGACATCTGTAATTGATTCAACAATAAATATCATTAAGCGAGATGAAGCCACAATTGAAAATCAGATGAAACTAATGGAACAACAAATGAACGACATGACCAAGGTCCAGGACAATGCGGTAAAGGCATTGCAATGGTATATCACGTTAACTACTCAGATGACAGTTATTGCAGGGAATTTGCAACGAATTCAAACCGAAATTTCCCGAGTATTTACAGATGCCCATCATAGCAAAATAAGCCCGTTACTACTATCACCAGGCCAGCTTCGGGAACATCTGAACCAACTGAAGAGACATCTTCCGTTTGGTTTGGATTTGCCAGTTCCAGATAACGACGTCTTGCAATTATATGGCTTAATGAAGGCACAAGGCACAATCGCAAACAATCATGTGATATTTAAGGTCACATTTCCATTAGTGGCAACGCAGGCAGTGCAACTGTATAACCTGGTACCCATTCCAGCAATTGGAACTCATGGGATTGTAATCATGAACGTTAAAATTCCCATCATTGCTGTCAACAAGGAACAGAATCAATACATTGGGCTCTCAAGAGCCGATTTGGAACAATGCCATCAGCTCAACAACGAGCAATATATTTGTTTTGATAAACAAACGACGTTTTGGCTAATAGCAACTGTGAGTTCCAGCTATTCAAAACACAACATCATCAACTTGCCAAATACAACACACAACAGATCATTCGTGTGGTACGACATGTATCACAAAAATCAGTGGATTTTTGCCACCACTAGACCAATTGAACTCGCAGTGACCTGTGACGATAATATACAAGGTGTCACTATTAAGAAGACTGGATTGTTAACTCTAGACCCGACGAGTACAGCAAGGAGTTCTGCTATACGAATAACAGGTCACCGTATAACTACGACAGACACAATGAAATTGTCATATGTCCGATTTGGCAACTTCAGCATTGGCCCAACAAAAGTAGCGCCAACAACAACACAATTCACAAAGATGCAGCTAAGCTACGACGAACTAAGCAATATTCAAGGAAAACTGGAAACTAAGCAAAACTGGAAATTGCCAGAAGACCCCAGCCAGCCGGCTCACCATGTTATCGTGATGCTCACAACCCCCAAGACACAATGGTCCAGAGCAGACAACCGTGAGGATCGTCAATCCCATACCGACTCCTGCTGCAGTAAGCCCAGCCCCCAGCAATTTTGCGGTCAACGTTGGATAACGTTGAACACCTGTTCAACGGCCGGGAGTATGTTGGTGTTTAGATTATATAAAATAAGCTAACATTAAGACAATTATAATATAGAACAAATGGAAATGTATGTCAATTAAGTATGTAACCCGATTATAGATATCGATGGCTCATCAGTCATAAGTAGATCTGATATGGTCAGCAGTAAACAATAAAGACCTAGTTAATTAAGCTGCTATGGTTAGCTATTATCAATAAAGACGTACTTTGCGACCTAACACTATGTCGAACTATGCACTGGTGAGCTCGCTATTTTGTACTATAAAAGAAATGCATTATTCTTAGTAAGATCAGATACCAATTGTAGCTACATCGGGTGTGCATCGCTGTGTCTTTGGCCCCATCTCTACCTTTGTAATCTCACTCCGAGGTCCACCCAATTTATGTGTTGGTTGCGACAACTTTTAGTCACTGGTTTATGTGCTAGTGCCTAGATATATATATAAATAAATAAACATTTAATAACTTCAAGAAACACTAACGTCTTTCATTGAACACAAATTATGAAGCCGAAGCCAAAGTGGAAGGATGCACCAAAATGTGCTAAATTTAATGCTCGTCCAAAATTCCAAGGTTTTAAAGCGGACAAAGTTAAACCTAAGATCGAAGCGAAGAAGGCGGTAATTTCCCCTAATACGAAAGTAATGTGGATGGCTCCTTTTGGCCACGTTTCCCGTTTCAAGAAAAAACGTCGTGTGGCGATAACGTGAAAAAAATGGCGGTCAAAAGCCTGAAGTCCGTTGGTAAAAAAGTACAAAAATAAGAAATAAAAAAGAATGGCTTAAGGCCGCAGCTAAGGTCGATCAACTGGAAAAGTTCAAGAAAATAAGAGAAAGAAAATAAGGCTTACATATATATTGAATTTTTTTGCATTAGAATTGACAACGATTCTACAAATTTTTAAATTTCTATAATGACTTTTTTTGACCCATATAGTTTATTTAAAATAGTAATATGGGATTGTTAATGCAATTTTATATCTTTTGCTCTTTACAATGGGGAAATTTGGTTGTTTCGTAGTTCGATTGGGCGTCCGAGGAGGTCATCTTATTTAGGACCGGATTTCATCCAATTAGAAATCTGGTTCGGGGGTAATATTTTATTTCGAGGTCCCCAGCCAAATGGCATGCCAAAAGATGTGAGATGGGAAATCATCAGCATATCGACATCAGCAACAAGTTGCAAATTCTTTGCCGTAGTAAATGTCAAACTGTCAGAGTATTGGTGGGGAGTAGGTACTTAAATGGGAGCGGATTCGAGTCATGGTGGGATGGGGGCGGAAAGAGAGACAAACTGCATGCCAACAAATGTCATGCCATGCCATGTAATGACCTGTTTTCAAGGGTCTTAGAAGGCGGTATAAATTTTCAATTAATTTTCAAAGTTTCTCATATCATAGCAAGTCAATCTAGTTACCTAGAAATACTCACTCACAAAAGGTCATATGAATTGAAAGAAATATTTCAGTAATAGTAACAATATTGCTGCGAGCTTGAAAATTATTTAAATAAAAAGTTTCAAAAATTATCGTGTTGGTGCTTGAGACAAAAATTAAAAAATAGATAAAATCCTTACATGAAAAACACGCGAATTTTAAAAAATATATAACAAATTTTAAGTCCAGTCCTCGTAAAACAGGAAACAGATTTCTTCCTTTACATCAAAATTACATACATATGTCAATTGCAAAAAGTTACAAAAGTTGAATATTGTCCCTTTGGCCACACTTAAGTTATACATATAAAATTCTACATCAAAATTAACTACAAATTTTAGCATACATTCATCCCTCTAATCTAAACATTTTTAAAATCCTTATTGTTCCTTTTGACAAAAATTGGGAAATACAAATTTAGAACATAATACCCAAAAAGTTACAAAAGTGGTTACGTTTAATCCTTTATATCAAAATTAAGTAAAATTTTAACACGAAATAAGAATAAAACTCTTCATCAAAATTAAGTACAAATTTTAAAATTAATTCCATAAAATGTTACAAAAGTTAAAAGTTATCATTCATTATACGAAATATATATTTATACCCTTGCAAAAAGGGTATATTATTTTGGTCAGAAGTGTGCAACGCATAGAATGAAGCATTTCCGACCATATAAAGTATATATATTCTTGATCAGCATGACGAGACGAGTTCAATAGCCATCCGTCCGTCCGTCCCGTCCGATCCGTCCGTCTGGATCAACGCAAACTCCTCCTAGACCGTAAGAGCTACAGAGCTGAAATTTTGCATGTAGGCTTGTATATACTGCAGGCGTTGTATATCTCGGATTCAGCCGGATCGGATCACTATATCATATAGCTCCCATACAAATGGCAAAGTCACGAACAGTGACTTTTCTTAATAACTTCGTTATTTTCTGAGCTATTGTCGTGAAATTAATATTGGTGAGTTAATTACACATATAAACGACTATGCCAAATTTGATCAAGATCGGGTGACTATATCATATAGCTCCCATAGGAACGATCTTTCGAAAACAGTGACTTTTGTCAATAACTTCGTTACTTTTGACGCGATTGCTTTCAAATTAAACATTTGTTAGTTTAATATATCTGTTAATGACTGTGCCGAATTTGATAAAGATCGGGTACTATATCATATAGCTCCCATAGGAACGATCGGTGGAAAAAACTTTGATCAATATCTTCGTTATTTCCTATGCTAAGATTGTAGGCCGTTCTTTCGGAACATTAGCCTTTTAGCTTAAACGTTTTTCCACTTTGATGGCTATAGGTAAGGAAAGAGTTACCAAAAAAATTGCAAGGGTATACAAACTTTGACGCGGTCGAAGTTAGCCCCGGCCCTCTGGTTTTTATATCACATTACATCAAAATTAAGAACACATTCCATAAAAAATGGTTAAAGGTTACGAAACATATACATAATCCTTTATATCATATCATTGTGCTTTTTAATGTCCTTTCGGCCAAAGTTACGAAGTACATATAATTAGGCGAAATTGTAAAAATAAATTCTTTTATATGGAAATTTGGCTAAATTTTAAAAGATCCTGTAACCTGTATCCTGTAAGCGTACCAGTCATATCCAAGATTATGTGCAGCAAGGCGACAGACCGTCAGCGCAGATTCTAGGATTGCAGGATGCTCACAGGCATGCTCATCGGACACACAGCTCATGTGAAGGACTGCAGAAAATGAAAGGTTGCGGATGTTCCAGAAACGCTTGCACACCTCCTGTGTAGCCTTGGCAGCGATGAGGCTTAGGTTCGTGACGGACAGGATCAGCCTAATTAAAAGAAAAACGATTCTTTCAAAATCAAAATTACACAAAAAGCACAAAAATCGGGAAGTAATTTTTTAATTAAAAATTAAACTTAGTGTTCGTTAAAAATTTCAGTATTTAAAAATTTAAGTTTATGGTGTTTCGTGGTTGTTTTGTTTTAAAAGTATCTATATATCCCGTTTATATTAGTGTTTCCTAAAAACGCGAACTAAATTCAAACTTCGAAACCGCGTCTACGACATTCATACAACATTCAAACATCGTTTCGAAAACAAGTCACAAATTAAAATTTTATGACCACATTAAATTTTTCGCAGATATTTACTTTTAGGTTTTAAGAATATAGGCATATCATCTATGAATATATTTGTGGAATTAAGTCCAGCATCATATATTTAAGAAGCCCTTTTCCGTGGTGAACAAATACTGACTGCATACAATGGAAACTTGCAGTCTCTGCAGTCAGTCAACGGATGTCCATACGAAATCCAGTCCAACTATTGAATCTAGGTAGGTAGGTGTCTTTTGGCCACATTGTTTGCCAACCAGTTGGGCAGACAAATGACAGTTTGAAAGGTCGCCAGCGGCAAACTTGAAAAGGCCGACGATGAGATATGCATGTATGTCTTTTGTTTTGTCAATCTCTATTGCATATTTAATATTCTTTTATTTTCCACCAAAATGAATTCAGTTTTTTGTTCGTTTTCATGAAACGATCGTTTTGTTTTCGCTTGTCTAATTGTTTATTCAAATCGCCACACTGAACATTGTCCATTACAATAAATTCCAAAGTCATCATAGGTAAACTTTTATTATGCCACTGTCAAATTCTCTCTTTAGAATGTAGGCAAATGTGTCACCATTTTGGAATATAAGAATAAGTTTGATGGTTTTTCAATTGTAGGTCAAATATGTTAGTAGAAATTTTAATGAATTTCAGTTTTTACAATTCGGTAATAGATAGAGAAGCATAAAAAGTTAAAGTCGATCTCGGTTTTTATACCATACACCCATAGGGTGAAATGGTATATTAAAGTCGCCAAAATGTATGTAATAGGCAGAAGGAGGCATCTCCGACCCCACAAAGTATATATATTCTCGGATCAACAACCGAGTCGATCTAGCCATGTCCGTCTGTCCATCCGTCCGTCCGTCCGTCCGTTTCTATGAACACGCAGATCACGGAGACTATAAGAGCTAGAGCCATCAAATGGTATGCAGACTCGTGTGGTATGTACAGTTATCGAGTTTGTTTTAAATTTTTGCCACGCCCCCAGAATTTACATAAAACTGCTTTTCTTAAAAAGTATAACAGATAGAAACATCAAATTTGGTTTATATACTTGTTTAGTTGCCGCGCAGAAAAAAGTTGTTCCAACTTTTTGCCACGACTCCTTCCGCCCCCGCAATTCACATAAAACTGATTTTCTTAAAAACTATGAAAGCTACCGACATTAAATTAGGTATGTAAGCTGTCCTAATAGACGCGCAGATATTGACTATTTAACAATTTTGCCACTCCCATTTCCGCCCCCGAAAAAAAACAACTGATTTTCTCGAAAACTAACAAAGCTAAAGTCACCAAATTTAGTATGCGCGCAGAATATATATATTTTAATATGTTGCCACGCCCACTTACGCCTCCTTAATTTAAAAAACCGATTGCTCTTGCAATTTTTTGACCAACGCGATCAAATTTGGCAGACTAGTTAATCTTATCTATATCAAACTACCAAATTTGATTGAAATCGGACTAGAAACATGCAAAATATACGTATGAATGTATTTCGCTACGCGATCCATAAGGGCAGAATTGGCGTTGGCTAGTGGCGGCGCTAGAGTGCTCGTGTGTTTGTAGAGTGAGCGAAATAGCATGTGGTATGAGGCATGTTAAAACAATTTAATAGACATACATTTTGTTTTCGAAATTTTAAATATTTGTTTCACCTGGTTTATGGTATACCCAAGTCGGCGAGACGACTTACTTCATTTTTAACTATATCCTTGCTCAATCAAAATTTTAAACTGAAAACTGAAATATCATGATAATTGTTTTTGCAACATGCGAAGATCGAAGTTTTGCCTTGTCCCATTTTGTTAAGATTTGCCCTTGACATTTCAGATAATTAATCAAACTCTCCAACTCGAAATGTGTGAGGGGCATGCAGCAACGCCTCGTCGTTCTTGCATGTGACAATAAACGGCAATTATTTGTATACCAAGTGCTTAACAAAAAACAAACCGAAAAAATGTGTGAAATTCAAAGTAAGGCTTACATATTAACCCATTACTTCAGTTCACTTACTTCACTTCACTTCATTCCATTTGAGGCTTTAGGCTCTTGCATAATTTTGCCTGATAAAATTTTCAATGGGCTGCGGCTGCTGCAATTTCGTTTGAAATATTGCGGCTATATGATATTTCAATTTTCAATTAGTAAGACTAAAAAGAAGTAAAAAAAAAAAACAAAATGTGTACGTTTGTACAAGCAGCGAAATTCTGTCGACATGTGGCCCACGAACAAGATTTGACTTTTGCGTGGTCTTTGAAATGCATTTCTGAGTTGTATCATGTTGGAATACCCCTATTCCACTTACAAAAATTACACTTTACAATACTAGATTAAGTTTTTTAAGTGACATGAAGTTTGGTCACACTGAAGATCTCTTTTCCTTTTTTCTGCAAATGTAAAACGTGGTTGCTGGTGTTGCCAAAGCTAAGTTCAAGTTAATATAAATGAAGATATATAAACAAATAAAAGCGGTGTTTCTTTTGTGTTAACTAATAGTCACTCCAACAGGTTATGGGCCCAGTCCATGCCTAGTTAATACATATAAATACAATTATTTGATCAGTTCGGAAATTTACTAATTGTGAAATTCAATTCCAAGTACAAGTTTTTGTCTCTTTCTTTCTCCTTATTCATAGCTGTGTGTGTGTGTTAAAAAGAATGGAAAAGCGCAATATAAAGCCCTTTGATGGTGAAAAGTACTCTTTTTGGAAGCTTAGGATGAGGGCATTATTTACAGAATTAGATGTAATAAAAGTTATTGATCAAGTGATGCCCAACAAAATAGATGACTCTTGGGTAAAGGCAGAGCGATGTGCCAAAAGTACGCTTATAGAACATTTAAGTGATGCGTTTCTTAATTTTGCGGCAAACGACAAAACCACGCGTCAAATTTTTGACAGCTTAGACGCCATTTATGAGCGCAAAAGTTTGCCATCGCAATTGGCATTGCGCAAACGTTTACTCTCGCTTAAGTTATCGAGTGAGATGCCACTGCTGACATTCTTCAACATCTTTGATGAGTTAGTTAGCGAATTGTTAGCTGCCGGTGCAAAATTAGAAGAAATGGATAAGGTGTCACATTTGTTGCTTACGTTGCCATCATCTTACAACGGAGTGATCACAGCTATAGAAACGCTATCAGAGGATAACTTAACTTTAGCTCTTGTGAAAAATAGATTATTAGATCACGAAGTTAAAATAAACAATGATAATAGTGATACGAGTAAAAAGGTGATGAAAACAGTTGTGCAAAATAAAAACAACAATAAGTTTACACAAGTCAATTTTAAAAATAGGGTGAATAAACCAAATAGATTTTTCAAAGGCAAGCAAGGAAATAGTATCAAGTGTCATTACTGTGGAAAGGTAGGTCATATAAAGAAAGATTGTTACGCATTTAAAAGAATTTCAAAAGAAAAGAATAAGGAAAATAATCAAGCGCAATTGGCAACACCAGAACCCGGGTTTGCATTTATGTTTAAACAAGTGAAATCAAATTTAAATAAAAAAAAACAAAGAAGCTAACTTCGGCTATGCCGAAGTTTATATACCCTTGCAGTATACTTGGCAATAATATTTTTCCTTTTTGAAATTTCTTTCCTGCAACTCAATTCATCAATACACAAACAAAATATTATTTCTCTTTTTACCACAGTTTTTCTTCTTCCATCATTTTCTAAGCAAAGCACGGCACGCATACACATACAGTTCATGTAGCGTTGCGTCTGTGTGTGTATGCGTGTGCTCTGTTGATTTGATGATGGCAGTAGTAGGCAGCAAGCAGCGCTGCCGGCAGCGTTTGAACCGATTTATATTGACTGTAACTTGTGTTCTATTTATCGATCAGATTCAAATTTTGGGATCTGAGATTTTATATCAATACTATCATATTGGTAAATTTCATGGGGATACTCCAATTTTTGCAAAATGTTTCTTCTAGAGCTATATGATATAGTGGTCCGATCCCAAAGATTTTCATACTTTATCTCACCCGGGTAAAAAAAGCCCCAAAAAAAATTTCATCCCGATAGCTCTTAAGATGGCTGAGTAAAACGCATACGCACCGACGGACAGACGGACAGACGGACATGGCTATATCGACTTAGCTTCTCATGCTGATCAAGAATATATATACTTTATGGGGTCGGAAACGTCTCCTTCTGTGCGTTACAAACATCTGACCAATTTTATAATACCCTCTGCAAGGGTATAATGAATTCATATTGGATTCTGGAGCGAGTGACCATCTAATAAATGATGAGTCATTGTATTCTGATTGTGTAAAGTTGGTGCCACCACTAAAAATCGCTGTGGCTAAACAAGGAGAATACATATATGCCACCAAACGTGGTATTGTGCGGCTGCAAAATGGCTTCGAAATTACACTGGAGGATGTCTTGTACTGCAGGGAAGCTGCAGCTAATTTGATGTCAGTTAAGAGACTTCAAGAAGCTGGAATGTCAGTGACATTTAACACTGATGGAGTTTCCATAAGCAAAAACGGAATGCTGGTGGTGAAAAACTCGGAAAACCAAGTTGCTGACATCTTTACAAAGCCGCTGCCAGTCGGAAAGTTTGCAGAATTCCGGAAGAAATTGGGACTCCTCGAAGACAACTGAACAAATCGATTGTTCCTCGATGCCAAAGAATTAAAATTTTTTTTTTGCCTATTTAATTTAATTTACGACTCTTTGAATTGTTGAGTTGTAAAACATGCTAATGAATTTATATTTTTAATTTGTAAACTTTTTTAAGTTGATCCGATACAGGTTTTTTTCTGGGTTTTCCCTGTATCCTTAGAGTAAATGCTGGATCACATAGACTTCCCAGATGGCACACCAACCACAGCAATCAGTAGTTAAGTTTGAATTAATTTTTATTTATTTAATAATGTAATTTTTGAGGGGGCGTGTTGGAATACCCCTATTCCACTTACAAACATTACACTTTACAATACTAGATTAAGTTTTTTAAGTGACATGAAGTTTGGTCACACTGAAGATCTCTTTTTCCTTTTTTCTGCAAATGTAAAACGTGGTTGCTGGTGTTGCCAAAACTCAAGTTCAAGTGTTTAATATAAATGAAGATATAAAACAAATAAAAGCGGTGTTTCTTTTGTGCTAACTAATAGTCAGTTCTCCAACATATCAGTTTTCTTTTATGGCCAAACATTGTAGGTCAAAGAGTCAACAGTTTTGCTGGAGAAGTGACGCATGGTAGGAAAAGTACGCTTAAGTATGTTATTAAGTCGTGCCTGAAGAGCCACAGAGATGGCTCAGAGCACTTTCCCGTACGGCTTTTTAAGTTTCCTAAAAACGATGCTGTCCGTCGCCAGTGGGTTTCAAAATGTAATTTGCAATCTGACGTCAATGTTGACAATTGATTTGCAACTTACATTTTGAAAAAAAATTTGTCCGCGTTGTAAACTCTCTACTTTTTAAAGTAATTAATCCCTTGGGATTGTCTTTATATTTCCGGATTTTATTTATTTTCAAATTAAGTGCACATGCGGTCTTATTGACTATATTCAAGAGAGTGTGCCCGTACCCCGCCTTAGCGTATTATACCCTTTTAGTGTGCCCAAATTCGTTATCGGGGAAATTCACTGAGACGAGAGCGGGCTTATTTAAAATATTCCTAATGTTTACATTCGGCCAATCCTGACATTTGATCGACCTCGATCATACAATATACATATAAAATACTGCTTATCAAATACATATTACAAACAGAAACTCACAGTTTTATCACACGCATGCATCCACGGCTTGAGTCGGGCTGATTCTAAGATACCTTTGTAGGGCAATTGAGTAAGTTGACAATCGTCAATATCAGTGACTTCGTAACGGTCATTTGGAAGAACTCGATTTATCTTATAAGGACCACGGTATTTAGGAGCGAACTTTTTGCACGACCCGGGAGTGACATCTACATTGCGAATGGCAACAAAATCATTGACTCTATAGGATAATGGTGCCTATGCCTTAAGGCGTACCGCTTTTCATTGCGCTCCTGCGATAATTGAATTTTCGCACTTGCCTCGCCTAGTGGCCTCAAGGTTACAGGGGTTTTCTGAACTAAATTTCTCGTCAAGATACTCGGTTAATTCGTCTACTAAGGGGCCTCGCTGATCGCAACCAAACAACAACATTGACGGAGTTTTACCGGTACTACACTGCACTGAGTTATTAATAGCGAACTCACACGATTAACTAATTTATACCAATCGGCTTGGGTAAAGGTTCTGACAGCTTTCCCAACATTGGGGTCAACACACGGTTCACACGTTCGACCTGCCCATTGGCTTGAGGGGCAGCAGTCGCTACTTTAATGTGGTCAATTTCGGTTTTCTACAAACTCAGCAAACTCAAACGACGTAAAACACGTACCTCTATCGGATAACTCTTCTTGGTCGGCTATAATAATCAAAATATTTTTCTAATGCGGCGGTAACTTCTTTGGTACTAGTGGAATTTACGGGATACAATTTCACAAACTTTGTAAATGCGTCAATCACTACTAAAAGGTGCTTTCTTTTTGATGTAACACTCGGTAAGGGACCTAAGTGGTCAACATGAATAGTATCAAATGGAATCGGACTTTTCGGAATACTATGCAAGGTTCTTATGTATAGTTCTTGGAACACTATGTAGAATACACGGCAGACAATCTTTTATAAACGACTCAACCTTTGGATTCATTAACGGGAACCAGTACTTTTCTTTCAAATTGTTTACACATTTCTCAACGCCTAAGTGACCTAGTTTCTCGTGACACCTTCTTATTAATTCCCTTGCATGCGAGCCGGTGCATACAAACACAGTCTTTCCTTAGCATTTCTTTTGTACACTATACCATCTATTAACTCAAATCCAACATCATTGACATTTCAGAACTTTCATTTAAAGAAACGCAAGGTTTATTCTTAACCAGTTTTAACCGACTTCTTTCTAAACATAGCTCACACGGTCTGAAACAACTCTTCGCTAAATGAACACACGGGTTTGTCCCAAACGGTCCTAAATAATTCTTCCCTAAAGGAGCACATGGTTTATTTTACATCACACGGGTCTATCTTACACGGGGGGACGGTCTATCTCACACGGTTTTGGGTCTCACACGGGTCTCACACGGTTTTGTCTCAAACGGTTTTATCTCACTTTATCTCACACGGGGTTTTACGGGCTATCGGTTCACAAGGTTCAATTGGGGCATTCTGGTCTCTCTTCACTAATAAATCGCAAGGATCAAAATCACCTTCTACAATATTCTCTAACAACTCGGTTTGCCGACTTAATGCGTCTACATGGCCCATGTTTGAACCGGGTCTGTGAGCAATGGTATAATCAAAGTTTTCCAATTCCAACGACCACCGCGCAATGCGGGGATTTATTGATTTTTTACTCAAGGTTTGGACCAATGAATTACAATCGGTAACGATCAAAAATGGTCTGTGTTCTAAATAAACGCGAAATCGGCGCACGGCATATATTATGGCCAAAGTTTCAAGCTCAAAACTGTGATAACGGGACTCGGCGGCTGTCGCCTTCGGGAATAATAAGAGACTGGATGCATTTTGCCATCAGTCTGTCTTTGCATCAAAGAGGCACCAAAGCCATTTGAACTGGCGTCAGTATGCAACTCAGTTTCGTAGTAGGGTTAAAGATAGCTAATACGGCGGACTGGATAAGGCGGATCTTAATGTGAGAAATACGTTTTTAGCGGTTTTGTTCATCGGAAATGGACCACCTTGTTTAAGCAACTCAGTTAACGGTTTAGCTATGCGGGAGAAATTCGGAACAAATTTGCGAAAATAAGAGAATAAGCCTAAGCACGAGTGTAATGCTTTGCTGTTAAGTGGTTCTGGGTATTCTTGAATAGCTTTTAAATGTGTATTATTTGGTAAAATTCCCTTATCACTGACTTCATATCCTAAATAATCTATGCTCTTCTGTAGGAAAATGCTTTTCTTCAAATTGAGCTCTAAATTGTACTGAATAAAACGATCTAAACAGTTTTGCTAACAACTTAAGATGCTGATCTACGGTGCGGGTGGCAAATAATGTCGTCCATATATACTACAAGTTCTCGATCTCTAATCATATCACTAAGTATGTTCGATATAAATCTCTGAAATACAGCTGGTCCGTTCTTTAGACCAAAAGGCATTCTCAGATATTCGAACTGCCCATCGGGTGTAACGAATGCGGTGTATTTAATTGAATCCTCTTCCATGCCTACATGGTAAAAGCCACTTTTCAAATCTATGACGGAGAAAACGGTCTTGCCCTCCAGGTATTCTAGGCAATCTTCTATCAAAGGCAACGGAAAATTATCCCTCACAGTCTTCTTATTTAATCAACGCACATTCGCACTAGGACGATGGCGGACGCATAGGGGGAGTTGCTTGGTCGGATTACATTATTGGCTAACAACTCACTAACCGTTTTAGAAACGATTCCTCTTTCATAATATGATAACCTTCTAGGACTACTATGAAATGGTGTTGTATCTGTCAGACATATTCTCATCATATATTTAGGCAACCCGTAATTAATTGAAAATCGGTCAATGTAATGCTCATGCACAATGTCTCGGCACTCACGCATCGCGCCTAATCCAAATTCACTGCCAACAGTAGTATTCCCGGTATCTGACAGCGTTGCACAAACGGTTTGCAACTCTGTTAGCCATTCTCGAAACGGGGATGCATTCGTGTTTACATTAGGTTATTACAATTATTATCTAGATCAGTGGTGTTATTACTAATGGTATTATGCTTAGGATATTTAGTAAACAGGGATGCACAGAAGGATTTGTAAACAAAAGCAATGGTACTCTTTAATGATGCGGAATTCTTTTCATACTTTCTTACATTTTCAATCAATGAGAACTTAAGACCTATTTTATTCAAGGCGTCTCTACCAAGAAGTAGTTGCGTCGGCATAATATTATCGGGAATAACTAAAAATTGAATTTCATAATATTTTTTGCAAAACAGAACTAAACATTTGACTGTTCCAAAAGTCAGAATAGAGCCACCGCTCAGTCCATGAAAAGAACTTTTAACTAATTTATCGCAATCTAAATGCGGCATCAACGCTCTACTGGCAAAACTTACTGGGCTTCCGGAATCTAATAGGGCAAAATATTATTAACATCAGTGCATCCCCTTTACAAGATATTCTTAAACTTACTAATTGAATAAATGACTTATCATCAATGGTGTCCGGGTCTTCACTAGAGCTCATGGCGGCGATCTGGGTTCGCATTGGACAATTCCGGTACTGATGGCCCACTTTGAAGCACCGATAGCAACTTCCTTTTGGTCTCTCCGGCGTGGACAGTCAAACATTAAGTGACCAATCTGGCGGCAATTGAAACATCTCTTATCCTTTGCAGCAGGCGTAATGGCCTGCGCGGTCTGAAGTCTGACGAGCCTGAGGAACGTAGTTTTTGGCTGGTGGCTGAACTGTCTGAAAACGCATCATCTTCTCTCGCAATTCGTTCAGAGAAGTACAATAATACAAAGGAGCTGACAATCCGGATCTTGTAGTCCGTCAACAATGTATTTGACCACATCGGTGTCTTCAAAATTGCCCTGCTGAGCAATATTTCGCATAATGATGAAATACTGCAAGAGTGACTCTCCTTTGCCAATCGGGCGCTTCCTCATCTGGTTAGCAATCTCGTAGTTTGTCATTTGTAGGCCAAATACCTTCACAAGGGCATCCTTCAGCTCGTTCCAGGTTGTAGTCTTTTCATATGTCATGTATGCTTTAGCAGATCCTTCCAGCAGTTGGTTGCCCAACGACCAACATTGGGCATCACTCAGTACATACACTCTTGCTGCTTTCTCCAGCTCACGAATCCATACGTGAATGGACAGATCACCATCACCAGAGAATTTAGGTACAGTAGTTTCGACATCTTCAAGTTCATGCGGCAATTATATTCCGGTCTGCTTAAGTTCTCCTCCAGCTCCATAACACGTGTTTTTAGCTCCATTAGGTTTTTACGTGCTGTATACAATTCGATGCTACTAAGAATCGAAGCCAATTCGTCGGTTTCGCTCGCTTGTGCGCTTTCACGAACATGCACGTTCGCGTCTGTCCTACAGAGGTCTCACGAGACATCGTCGGCAACTGGTTAGCACCCACTTGATCCGGTGTACTTGGCTGCTCAATGTTTCCCACGCCGCGCTGCTCAATAAGAGGCTCCGGACCAACATCCACAAGTTGTCCGGCAAGCACATTTGCAGACACTGCTGGGCTGACTGCCTGCTCTTCGGGTACATCACTCTCTCCAGACTGATTCTGTGCCATGGCACAGTCATGACTGCTTTTACCAATGCTCGCAATTGGTAAATTGACGCTTCTTTGTCGCAAGGTACTTCCTTGGCCGCTAGCAACTCAAACAATGCGGTTTTGTTTAATTTAATGATCTCGGTGTATTTCATGAAAATACTTTCTTTAGGGCAAACCCCACACCTGATTTGTAAACTCTCTAGCTTTTCAGTTATTAATCCCTTGGGATTGTCTTTATATTTTCGGATTTTATTTCTTTTCAAAAATTTGCACATGTGTTCTTATTCACTATATTTCGAGAGAGTGTGCCCGTACCCCGCCTTAGTGTATTATACCCTTTTAGTGTGACCAAATTCGGTTATCGGGGAAATTCACTGAGACGAGGAGCGGGCTTATTTAAAATATTCTAATGTTTGGATCTGAGATTTTATTCAATACTATCATATTGGTAAATTTAATGGGGATACTCAAATTTTTGCGAAAATGTTTCTTCTAGAGCTATATGATTTTCATACTTTATCTTACCCGGGTAATAAAAAACCCCAAAAAAAAATTTCATCCCAATAGCTCTTAAGACGGCTGAGTAAAACGCATACGCACAGACGGACGGACTAATATGGCTATATCGACTCAGCTTCTCATGCTGATCAAGAATTTATATACTTTATGGGGTCGGAAACGTCTCTTCTGTGCGTTAGAAACATCTGACCAATTTTATAATACCCTCTGCAAGGGTATAAAAACGAGTGTGTACGAGTGTACACATACATATGCAAAACGAGAACACCCTTCAGTACCAAATTGTCGCCGTTGACAATGTCGCCCAATTGACCGAGCCACAGACGTCGTCAGAGAAAAATTCTGCCGGCGTTTTTCATGCTGAGGTTAGCCGACGGCACCCGAAGGAACAATTTCGTTATCGAAACCCAATCGGCTGCCGAAAAAGAATTTAGGAAAAAAAATTTCTCAATCGAAAGAATAATTTTTGTTACGTATATGATAGTTATTGACACAGCTTTCCATTGCCGGTTGTTCCTATTTATACTCTGCGTTTTCGGCACGCGACAAAGCGGAAAACGGAAAGCAACATCCGACATTGTTGCTAAGCAGAATTTTCGTAAATCTGTGATTTGTTGTTGTTGTTTCCCTTTCGGATTTCTGCGCGCGTCGCTTGCCTTTTTCGTTTTTCTGTGCATTTGCGATTAACTTCCGTGCGAGCAGCTTAGCTTATTATTAGTTTTCTTATTGTGAAAAATTTATATAAAAATAGTCATTTTGTTGGCAAAATTTGTTTTTCTATATTTTTTTGTTTTCCTTTTTAAATATGTACAACACTATGTGTTTATAGTTTTGTGTACATATATAAAAAAAATAACAAAATTAAATAGTGTAATTCATAATTGCATAAAAATAAAGAGTAATAATTGCAAAAAGGAAAACTAAAAACATTCAGAAAAAAATAGGAAAGTGGAATGTTCCAGAACATGAAGGAAAAAAAACAAATTTTGCCAACAAAATTAATCGCATAGACGTAGCAGGTTCGATTCCGGGCCGTGGCCATGCAATAATTTTTTTATACCATACACCCATAGGGTGAAATGGTATATTAACGTCGCCAAAATGTATGTAACAGGCAGAAGGAAGCATCTCCGACCCCACAAACTATATATATTCTTGATCAGGATCAACAACCGAGTCGATCTAGCCATGTCCGTCTGTCCGTCCGTCCGTCTGTCCGTCTGTCCGTATGAACACCTAGATCTCGGAGACTGTAAGAGCTAGAGCCACCAAATTTGGTATGTAGACTCGTGTAGTATGTAGAGTGATCAAGTTTATTTCAAATTTTTGCCACGCCCCTTCCCGCCTCCGCAATTTAAAAAAAACGTTTATCTCAAAAACTATTCCAGCTAGAGACACCATATTTGGTATGTATATTCGCTTAGTAAATGCACACATTTTGTATGCATACGCCCACGCCCTTTTCCGCCTCCGTAATTTGAAAAACTTAATTATCTCCCGTATTTTTTTAAACAAAAAACAGTCGAGTTATGCATATGCAAACGTTTTTCCATAAGGCCGGAGTTGCCCGTTGGCTGGTGGGGGCGCTGAGTGAGCGAGATACTAAAATATGCTTGTAAGAAGCATGTGAAAATGCATTTGTTTAATAAAGTTGAAATATTTGCTTTACTGGTGTATGGTATACCTAAGTCGGCGAGACGACTTACTTACTTCATTTTTATTTTGTTTTCATAATAAATTAATTTCTTTCTTTTCTCTCTTTTTTTTCCATTTTTAATAATCATTATTTAATATTTTGTAATAATATTGCGTTTTCTATACTCACACGCAGAATAATTGAAATATTTGATCTGTGCTGTCTTTATTTCATAGGAATTTTAGGTACGTTACGGCGGTCGCAGAGCAATAATAATTGTTGCGTTTGTCAAGGTTTCAAGGAACCTTGGCACACGCAGAGCAATTGAAACAATTGCTTCGCGCTGCTTTTATTTCATAGGAATTTAGAAGCGTCGCGGCGGTCGCAGATCAACTAGAATTATTGTTGACATGCAGAACAAGAAAAATGTATCATCAGATTTCATACAATACACAAACAAATTGGTTCGATCTCACGTTATAATGGTTTATTTCCTCTTGTAATCTCTCTCGGGTGTTCTCCACCCAGCCACCTCCGGCTTCGGCCTTCTGCTGATGCTGAAGCTGTTGCTGCTGATGCTGTTGCGGCTGATGCTGCTGCAGCCGCTAATGCTGTTGCTTTTGTTAACTTGTATGTAAGATCATCATATACAAATCATAAATCGTTCTGGGAACAGGAAAGAGTCGAGGCCCCGTCTTTTTTCCTGGGTCTCGTCCCAATTTAGTGACCAGGGTTGGTAACTTGTGCCGATCCTGGACTCCAACTCGCGTCTCTGTGCTTCATAGCGAGAGCAGTGAAATCGTCGGATGCCTCGTGCCCGAAACGCTTTAGATGAACTCTGAAACAGCAATAGCCGATCAGAATTTGCGTCAGGTAAAACGTAACTGGCCCGTGACTTCTGCCTATCCACTGCTGAAGGTCTGGGATAAGGCAGTAAGTCCAACGGCCCTTCGCAGATTCCGTCCATCGTTGCTGCCATCGAGCCACATGTTCGCCTCGTAAATCTTGCCGTATACTGGCTAAGGGCGATCGCTCAACCACCGGTGGTGTGGAGTGTAGCGCTCTGTACATCGCGTCTGCTTCGTACACTAGAACGATCGGAGACAGACCAGGGATGACATGCGCAGTATCGTCTGAAATTGTGCGGAACGCACTGCAAATTCTCATTGCGCAGAGTCTAAAGACCGATTCCAGCCCTCGCCTATAGCTTTTCATCCGTAGCGCTAGGGCTAGTGCCCAAACAGGGGCAGCGTACAGGGAAATGGATTTTGTCACGCTAGTTAACAACAGCCTTCTCTCTTGTTTGGGGCCTCTTGTATTGAGCATGATCCTTGCCACGCACCGGCCAATAGTTGCAATGGCGTTGTTGCATTTTTGTTCCGCAAAGCTCCTTTTCCGTTACCACCACCACATAATGCGTGTGCCCGGATCAAAATTTAGTCTGAGGACTCCGTCGTTCATGGAATTCCTCAGGAGAGGGCCCAGGACTGAACCCTGTGGTACTCCAGCAGAGATGCTATATTCCTCCGAGCGGTCCACTGTCGAGTATAGGAGGCGCCTATTTGTGAAGTAGCTGTCCGCTATGTGCAGCAGATTACCCTGAACGCCGAAAGACGCAGACTGTCCATTATACGACTCCATTCAGCCGAATTGAATGCGTTTCTAATGTCGAGAGTCACCACCATGCAGTATTGTTTGGTTCCCCCTTTCCATCGGTTACCAGATATGGCGTCTCTGGCTGTGTCCACAACTGTGCTTATCGCGTCTATCGTTGATCTTGCGTTTCTAAATCCGTATTGGTTTGGAGAAAGTCCACCTCCTTGCTCAATAGCCCTGTTGAGCCTACGCGCTATGAGCGATTCCAATATTTTCCCTGCTGTGTCCAGAAGACAGATAGGACTATACGATGAGGCTTCGCCGGGGGGCTTGCCGGGTTTTGGTAGAATTACCAGATTCTGCGTTTTCCATCTGGATGGAAAATTTCCTTCTCTCAGGCATGCATTATACATTTTTATGAACACATCAGGGTGCAGATTAACTGCCAGCCTTAAAGCTCGGGGACAGGAGCTTTCTTATTATTTAGTTTGTTGACGATTTCCAACAGTTCTGTTTTCGTGCACGCTGTTATTTCTATCTCACTGCTTCGAGTTGCCAGTGGTAGCTGGACCTGTTTTTGTGGGAAAAGTGAGCTGACGATTTGATTCAGATTCGCTGCATCAGATGGTATTGATGTTTTCCCGACATCACACAGTGGGCGAAACGGCTGATTTAGCAGCGATTAATTAATAACTTCTGCAAAAATTATGCTATTTTTGTACGGTTTTTTTTTGTAGATAAATTTATTACACATCAAAACTAATGAACAAAAATTGTTTCATTCAGTGAAAATATTTGTTTTTATTATTTGTTCCAATGTAGTGTGTTTTATTCTATGTCTGGTCGTTTTCGCTCAATTTTCAGAAATTTCGTTACACATTTCAAAATTTTTTTTTTTTTGCTGTTACTTATAAAGAATACATACACATATAAAAAAAATTCAAATAAATTGGACAGCTACATATATTATTAAAAAAGCTCATCGGAAATTTAATATTCTCTTGCATGTGTACTTATTTTTAGCAAGAGTTATGTTTAATCGAGAAAATATATGCTTGTGTCTTTAAAAAAAAAACATGTTTCTTTCTTAAAACATACATTTATTTAATCATTCAATATAGAGTAAATATAATCAACTTCAAAAATATTTTATATACTTTTTTTTTAATTTTTTAATTTTACGCCTAATCGGTATCTGATGTTGTGCAATCTGATAACTCTTCTTGTGCGTCTTTACTTATAATAAGACTAATAATGTCTTTATATAAAAATTGACCTTTTTTAGAAAATTTATCTGTGGATTTTGCTAACATTGTAATAAATGGGTCCGATGAAATAAAAAGTGTGTGAGCCAAGTCTTCCATAGTGTTACTGCGAGAATTCTTTCGTGTGTGGTTTAATCGAAACTTTCTCTGGACTTTATTTCTGGCCTCAAGAGCTTCTTTTGACATCATACCTATCGGAAGGGCAAAGTGTTCTATAATTTCTGCACCGTGAATCAAAATTTTATGGACAGATGAAGGCATATAGAACCATGGGTACTTGTCTACAAATAATATTGCAGTTTGAAATGCATAATGTTTAAAGGCTTGTGTATCAATTTCACATCCGGATGCTAGTGTTCGTAAGATTACACTAAATCGAGAATTTAAAAGATATAACTCCAGTTATTTTGGCAGCTAATTTTGCATCATGAAAAAACTTTCTCGCTGTGTTGCCGTTATTTGTATTGCCTGAGCCACCTGGCTGGGGAATATCAACCAATATACCCATCTCCTTTCGCAAATTCTTTTGTATTTCCATTTTTCTAATATCAACAGCTGATTTATCTGTACTTCGAACTTGCCAATTTGTAATTATCAGTCTATAGCTAATATGCAGAATGCAATCAAGGAACCGAATCCAAGCATGTAGACTGGATAAACCATATTCGTAGAGATTTTCTTTGCATGGTAAATTTTTAATATCACTGAGATCATTCATTTTTTTTGGAGTTGTACCACATATTCCACAAACTGAAGATGACGATTCCGCAAAAACACTAATACTTTTCATCTATCATGGTCATATAAAATTGATTATGTACTTCAAAACTTTCTACAATAGTTGGCTGTATTGTTGTTATTTGGCTTTTGACATTATTTACATCATTAACCAAATCTGCTGTTTCCTTTCGACAAAGCACTTTTAATGGCCTGCAATAACGAGTGGATTAAGGTTTCTCATTCTTCCAAACTTTTTCTGATCCACGAAGTATTTCCAACGGTACCAAGTACACCGAAAACATGTGCTGATCGATCATACAAGCGTTTAAATCATTAAAATTTTGGCGATAAGTTGAGTGGCCACTACTTCCATCACAGCCCCATTTATATATAGCAGTTAGCTGGCAACCATTGTTATTCTCTATACTTGGAAAATCTTTATAATCTGCTTTATATATTCGGGATACTCTGTGGTCAATTAAATTTTGTAAAGGTACCTCGCATGAATGATCAGTTACTTCTAGACCACTAGGATAGCACAGTTTTTTTACAGACCGCAATACATCATACGTCGGAAAAATATTTGCATTTCGCTTTTTGGTACCACGCTGCAAGTCCGTGTAAGCCTTCTTTCTGTAACCACCATCAATATATAAGGCTATGGCTTCCTCTGGTGTGTAGTTAATTGGGTATTTATCATCGGATTGAATGAACGATATTACTTTCTTGGGAAGACTTTCATCACTTCGCTTTCCACAATTGTACAAACTAGTACTTGCCGCAAAGACCAACTCATTGCTCGGAATTTCCTTGACAATGTCCGACAATTTTTTTTTTTTGGTTTTTCCCTGACTATCTCCCTAACTGAGTTTAGGTCGTCCAACATTTGAAATTTGGTCCACCAATACTAGATCGTCATCTAACCACTCTTGGTTGTTTACCTCAAAATTTTCGCAAATTCGGTGGTTCTCTTTCCATTTCCATGTCAATTTTTTATGAAATTTTTAATTTTCATGGCAATGTACGCGCTTTGGTCGAATTTAGTTTTATCAATAATATTGGTGTATAAGTTAACAGCCAAGTCAACGAACGGCCCTCGCAATGATTTCGAGCAACCCGCGCGATACAAATGCAACGTAATCAAAATGGCATTGGCCGAAGCAACGGCCAGCCGTTTTAGTTGTGTCGCAAGCGTTGAGTTCTTGTTGGGAATATGCTGAGTCGGCTTTTACCACAAGCCCGTCGCATGATCTTCTATGTACTTCTTATACATTTTCTGTAGATTCGTATTTCCTGTTTTATGTACTTAGATTTAGCCTTTATTTCATTCCATTCTTATAATCAGTTGCTGTCAGACGATTGACTAATAAAGATATTGATCATTTAACATTTACTGCGGCACCCGTTAAATATTTGCTTATTAATACACCGTTGAGCCACAAGGTCAACCGTTCAGCAAGAGGACGAAGTCAAGTCTTCCACCATAATCATTTTGATATACAACTCTACCCGCCGCTACACCGGTGACGTCACAACTGCCGTCAGAGGGAAAGTTGGAATTAAATAATTGGCGCCCAACAGGCGTTGGGACCTAAACAAAAACATGTAAGTGAATGTTTGGTAAAAATTGAAAAAAATTTTATGAAAATTTAAAAAATATAAAAATAAAAAGTAAAGAATTTGTGAGTGAATTGGCAGCGCGAAATTGTGCATTGCGGTACAGGTTAATTGTGATATTGTTGACGTGCAAGTGCGTTTTAAAAAAAAAAAAAAAAAAATAAAAAAAATAAAAAAGAAAAAAACAAAAAAATAAATAAATATTTTGCGCTTCGTTGGTTGCTCATGACTTGGGCTTATAGAAATATAAAGGTAGAGTACGACAGTGACGAAGAACAAGAAATAGGATTTAGGCCAGAAGTCAACAATCAATTAGAAATGGAAACGGCTCTGCTAAAAGCGTTAGTGGAAGGTGCTGTGAACAGTGCACTCTTAGAACAAGAAAGGAGACTGAAAGACGAGTTCCGAACGGAACTCGAGACCATTAGAGGGCAAGTTACTGCTTTAAGGATAGAGACTCCACAGGTTGAGGTATATCAGAGAGTGACAATTGACCCTAGTGTGAAGTGTGAAGTTAAGTTAGACATTGTAAAGTCAGTGCCTAGCTTTGATGGAAATCATGAGGAGTACGTGTCTTGGCGACAAGCGGCTACAGACGCATATGAAATTTTCAGAAGATACGTAGGCAGTGAGGCGCATTACGAGGCTGTGGCCATTTTTAAAAATAAAATCACTGGGCCGGCTCGAGCAATCCTTACGTCGCACAACACAGTGCTTAATTTCGACGCCATTATTGCCAGACTGGACTGCACATACGCAGACAAGTCGTCCTTACGCGTACTAAGACAGCAACTCGAACTAGTAAGGCAGGGTGACCTAAGCCTAATGAATTATTACGATGAGGTAGAAAAGAAGCTTACTCTTGTGACAAATAAGATAGTAATGACACATGACGAACAGGCTGCGTCCATTCTTTGTGCAGAAATTAGAGACGACGCACTACATGCCTTCATGGCAGGACTCAAGAGGTCCCTAAAATCCTTGGTGATCCCAGCGAAGCCCATGGATTTACCATCCGCACTAGCAGTGGCCCGTGAGGCTGAAAATAGCATTGAAAGGAGTGCATTTTCTGCATCGTAGCGAATAATAAGTTTGGCAGTCGTAACCAGGCTAAACAAGGTAGGAGCCAGGAAAACGGGGCTCAAAAGAGATAAAATAATTCGGAGCGTACATCGGGCAATAGGCGCCAAAAAGTTAACAATGTTACCCAAAAAGCACCTAGCCAAGACGATGAAAAATATGGAGAGATAGCCGAGAATACCCTTACAGAAATAGATGACGAGAGTGACGGATCTGAAAGCAACGATTTGTTGAATTTTTTAGGGTATGTTCCCAACTGCCGTTCGTCGAGCGTCAGTTGGCTGGCAGAACATTAAAGATTCTTGTCGACACTGGGGCGGCAAAAAATTACGTTAAACCCGTAAAGGAGTTAAAAAACGTAACACCCGTCGGAACCCCATTTACTGTGAACTCCATTCATGGGTCCAGTAAAATCCAACAAAAATGTTCAATGGTAATTTTTGGGAAAGTTGACACGTTTTTCTTATTAGATACCCTGGACACCTTTGACGCAATAATAGGCTTCGATCTGCTCACGCAGGCGGGGGTAACCATGGACCTAAGGGAAAACATGTCGATGATATCGAAGTCCCAGATTCTGTAAGAGCCGAATTTAAGAAAATGATACTAAAAAGAATTAGTGCATTCGCGACCCCTAACGAGGCGCTGCCTTATAATACTTCAGTCGTTGCTAGAATCCGAACTGTAGACAATAAGGAGATATATTCAAAGCTCTATCCGTACCCGGTAGGCGTGTCAGAATTTGTAAACAACGAAGTCGCACAGCGCGGAATCATAAGGCCATCAAGATCTGCGTATAACAGCCCGGCCTGGGTTGTTGATAAGAAGGGGACAGACGCCAGCGGTAATAAGAACAAGCGGCTTGTCATTGACTTTAGGAAGTTAAATGAGAAAACCGTCGCCGACCGTTATCCGATGCCAAGTATCCAACTAATTTTAGCTAACCTCGGAAAAGCTAAGTTTTTCACAACATTAGATCTTAAATCCGGGTACCACCAGATTTACCTGGCGGAGGGCGATCGGGAAAAACGTCCTTCTCAGTAAATGGCGGAAAGTACGAGTTCTGTCGACTACCTTTTGGTTTAAAAAATGCGGGTAGCATTTTTCAAAGAGCAATCGTCGATGTCTTGCGAGAACAAATTGGCAAGATATGTTACGTCTATGTTGATGACGTAATCATCTTCTCCGAAAATGCCGCGGATCACGTCCGCCATATTGACATAGTACTTCAGCAACTTTGTGAGGCTAACATGAGGGTCTCTAAAGAAAAGACAAGGTTTTTCAAAGAAAGTGTTGAATACTTAGGTTTTATTGTTACTAGCGAGGGAGCAAAGACAGACCCAGAAAAGGTCAAAGCGATCCAAGAGTACCCTGAGCCAAAAAATTTATATTCTCTGAGATCTTTTCTAGGCCTAGCCAGCTACTATAGGGTGTTTATCAAAGATTTTGCATCCATAGCAAGACCTTTGACTAATATACTCAAAGGCGAAAATGGCACTGTAAGCAAACACATGTCTAGAAAAGAAACAGTCGAATTCGACGAATCTCAGCGCGACACCTTTAACCGTTTGAGAAACATACTAGCATCGGAAGACGTTATGCTTATGTACCCTGACTTCAAAAAACCTTTTGATTTGACTACGGACGCGTCTGCGATTGGCCTTGGAGCAGTGTTGTCTCAAGGTGGGAGAGCAATCACCATGATCTCCCGAACGCTAAAAACGTGCGAAACTCATTATGCTACCAACGAAAGAGAGTTGTTAGCAATTGTATGGGCTCTCGGCAAACTACAGAATTATCTTTACGGTACAAAAGAGTTGCATATATTTACAGATCATCAACCGCTCACATTCGCAATGTCTGAGAAAAACACGAATGCGAAAATCAAGAGGTGGAAGGCGTTTATCGAACAATATAACGCCCAGTTGCACTATAAGCCAGGGAAAGAAAATTTTGTCGCAGATGCCTTATCTAGGCAAGAGCTTAACGCTCTCCAAGACGGAGCGCAGTCAGACATAGCCACTGTTCACAGTGAGATATCCCTTACATACACTATAGAAACTGCCGATAACCCATTGAATTGCTACAGAAATCAAATAGCTTTGGAGGAATCACGTTATTCACTGCATAGAAAATTTATTTTATTTGGCAAAAAGACCCGTCACTTAATTCAATTTATAGATAAGACCGATCTTATAAAAACTTTAAAACTTGCTGTAAACCCCGACGTCGTAAACGCGTTTTATTGCGACCTCCCAACTCTAGCTGCATTCCAACATGAGCTAGTTGTACTGTTCCCGACAACCAAGTTCTGGCACTGCAAAAGGATGGTGTCGGATATCACTAACAAAGACGAACAGGTAGAAATAGTCAACACCGAACATAATCGTGCGCATAGAGCGGCACAGGAAAATGTAAAACAAATACTTCGAGACTACTACTTCCCAAAAATGACTAAACTGGCCAACGAGGTTGTACTGAATTGTAAGGTCTGCGCTATTGCCAAGTACAACAGGCACCCCAAAAAACAAGAACTCGGGGAGACGCCAATTCCCTCATTTGCTGGAGAAATGTTACACATTGACATATTTTCTACCCCCACTACATAGCTGTTCCAATGGGCAAGTGGAGCGCTTCCACAGTACATTAATAGAAATTGCCAGGTGTTTAAAATTGGACAAAAAAATTAGCGATACAGTTCAAGCTATCATGAGAGCAACGATAGAATATAATAAAACTATACACTCAGTAACAGGACATAAGCCACTCGATGTAATCCACTCTATACCAGATGAAACTAAGCAAGAAATCAAAAGTCGTTTAATAAAAGCCCAACAAGACCAATTAGCCAGATACAACCCAAACAGACAAAACAGGGTGTTTGATGTAGGTGAGAAAGTTTACCTCAAAAATAACAGAAGATTAGGTAACAAACTATCCCCCTTGTGCACGGAGGGCGCCATACAAGCAGACCTGGGAACGTCTGTACTTGTTAAGGGTAGGGTGGTCCATAAGGACAATGTGAGGTAAACATAGGTCATACCACATAAGATTATTACAGAAAGCTACTAAAATTGAGTCTAATCGTTTCATTCAGGTTCGTCGGAGTAACCCTAATACTTTTGGCCACAACTCGCGCACTTCTCACCGATTTCTCGCACGCAAGCTATATTCCTGTGTTGGACGGCAACGTTTTCCAATAGGAACAACATAATTACGTAAATCACTCTACAAATTTATCAAATTTCGCGAGCATGATAGATAATACAATAAAATTGTCAGAACTTTTCCCTCAGTCACATATGCGAAAATTGTTAGATGTAGATATCGATCATATCCAGAGTATTTTTTCTAGCCTAACGGTACACCATAGAATGGCCAGAAGTTTAGACTTTTTAGGAACAGCGTTAAAAGTCGTCGCAGGCACGCCCGATGCGTCAGACTTAGAAAGGATTAAGATTACCGAAGCCGAGCTCATAGAATCAAACAACAGACAAGTAATAGTAATCACTGAAGCGCAAAAACAAATCAACCTATTAACTGATAGAGTAAATAAAATAATTAAAGAAAAGAAAGTCGAGTTTGTAGACTCCCCTCATTTGTATGAAACCTTACTTGCGCGCAATAGAATGTTATCCACCGAAATCCAAAACCTTATGCTCACTATAACGCTTGCCAAATCTAATATCATAAACCCAGCAATTCTCGACCACGAAGATTTGAAATCCATTTTTACCAAACAGCTCACAGAAGTCCCAATAGTTAGTTTAATGGCAGTGTCAAAAATAAAAATATTTCAATCAGATAGCGTAATCCACATAATAATTAATTACCCTAATGTTAAGACTATTTGTAAGAAGGTTATGATATTCCCTGTTGCCCACAATAACACTGTTCTGCAAGTACATGATATCGTAGTAGCTGAATGCAACCATGGAGTTCTAGCAGTAACAGAGTGCGCTACAACCAACTATGCGACGTTCTGCAAGAAGTCGGCTCATGACACTTGCGCCAGCAGATTACACTCTGGAGGTTTAGCATCATGCCACACACAGCCAAGCCACCTGGAACCAGTTACCGTAGTCCACGAAGGGATAATCATCGTCAATGAGATACCAGCAGGAATAAGAATAGATGACAGTCAGAGGTACACATCTCGTCACATTCGAACGCTTCGCGACCATAAACGATACCACATACATTAACTACAACGGTGTTGTGAAGAAAAGTCCAGGCATCGCGGCATCACCATTGCTGAATATTACAGAACACGACCAAGTTCTTAGCCTACCATTGCTACAAAGAATGAATGAACATAATTTGCACGTAATTCGACAACTAAGAGACGACGTGGATTCCGGAGGGGTCTCGCGAGTTTGGTTCATAGTCGGTGTAACCCTCAGCCTCACCATTGGCTGCATTGGCATAATCTACCAGTACTGGTACCGGAGAAGATACTCCCTCAAACTGCAGGCTGTGGTAAATGAACTAAGTCTCACCGAGGACGGCAACAAACTTAAGGGGGGACTAGTTAACAGCCAAGTCAACGAACGGCCCTCGCAATGATTTCGAGCAACCCGCGCGATACAATGCAACGTAATCAAAATAGCATTGGCCGAAGCAACGGCCAGCCGTTTTAGTTGTGTCGCAAGCGTTGAGTTCTTGTTGGGAATATGCTGAGTCGGCTTTTACCACAAGCCCGTCGCATGATCTTCTATGTACTTCTTATGTATTTTGTGTAGATTCGTATTTCCTGTTTTATGTACTTAGCTTTAGCCTTTATTTCATTCCATTCTTATAATCAGTTGCTGTCAGACGATTGACTAATACAGATATTGATCATTTAACATTTACTGCGGCACACTGCCGTTAAATATTTGCTTATTAATACACCGTTGAGCCACAAGGCCCACCGTTCAGCAAGAGGACGAAGTCAAGTCTTCCACCATAATCATTTTGATATACAACTCTACCCGCCGCTACACCGGTGACGTCACAACTGCCGTCAGAGGGAAAGGTGGAACCAAATAACTTATATGTACGTCTCTACCGCAAAAGTTTTTTTTGAAGCATCATTATCCGTATGCCATATTGTAAAAAGTGCTCGCTTGCACACTGACATTGTTGCTAAAAAAATTATTTCTAAAATAATATGCGGATATATGCAGCTCATTGTGGACAATTTCACTTCGTAATACACAGACTAATTTTTAAAAAAACATTGATACCGAACCCAGTCGGACCTTAAAAGTTATACTCTACTAAAGTTCAATTTATTAGTAAATGTTAAGACACATATAAGTGCCAAAGAAAATATTACATTATGGGACGAAACACAATCACAGGTCACAAACATTTATTTTGTTAGTAACTACATATCTTTTTCTTTAATTTACAGCAAAAAGTTCAATTGAAAGCAACAACACTAATTTATACAAATTTTGTTTATACGCAATCAGAATTGGCGGGAAAGCTGATGGCAACAGCTGATGAAACATATGCTGACTTCAAAGCTTCACTGCTGTTCAAATATTGGTAGAAAATCGAATCGATTAATGTTTTTGGACTATTGAATATGTTAGTAATCGAATGCAAAAACAATTTTGGCGCCAAGTTTTACTTTAAATTTGAATTTGAATTTGAATTTCGCCCACTGTGCATCAACGCGTTTGGTGAGGTCTGCCTTTCCCCAGGGATCGTGCTCGGCAGAATCGCAAAGACCCAGGAAGCATTCTCATTTGCTAGTTCTGATTGCATGCTTTAGATCGGGGCCCGGCACAAAGAGTGTATGTGTGCGCTTGCTTGTGTGCGTAAGTTGCTTTGCATGTGATGAAAGCAAAAAAAATTTGACATGCTATAGAAAACCCTTTCACACAAATTGAAGGGTCAATTACGACTAAAATGTGGACCGCGGATTCGCGAAAATCTTGACTTTTAGGTAGCGAGTTAACCATTTTTACCTATTTCTGCTAAAAATAGATTATTTGTCCCACTTGCTATTCTCTTTTTTTATCGTATGCTTTTTAAACAACGACAAGTGCACTACTAACATGACGATAATGATATAGAGCTGCTAGCCGGAATTCAGAGTCGAGGGTGCGAATGCCAGCTATGCGGAATGAAAGTGAAAGTTTCAAAAGGTGTCACTTTTGGTAAGATGCTACTGTGGAAAAGGGTTGGGCAGCCAGGCGACGAAATTATTGGGCTGGGATGATGACCAATCGGAGGAGAGGAGGAGAGAGAAAAAGAGAGATGCTTTAAGTAATAATCATTTTGCTCAACTTCCAAAAATATTTCGCACAAATAATATTCAGGTCAGCACGGAAGCTTTGCTCAATGAGCAACTTTACGCACACGCGGGCAGGGCCAAGGGGCATAGAAGGGAGAGAAATTACTGAAGCACATGTCTAAACGAAAGATATTTGCAAAATAATGTGAGCTAAGCAAAGCAATTTCTATTGCATAAGAAAAAACATAATCAATGGTTAGTTTTTCGTTTGTCTTTTACAATTACTTTTTATTTCCCTTTCATTAAAAAAAACCACATGCCCTTTGCCCATTTCTCGTGACAATACAATTAACCAGAGTTGAATGCTACAAACATATTCCCATCACGCATCCATCTGAGGCCACGTGGAGGTGATTTGCATAGTTATTGTTTCCGACAAGTCGTTGATTCGAGTGTTTTGCATCTGTTGGATTTGGTGGCCATGCAAATCTGTCGCTTTCTTCTTTTGGGGCAATTGTCCAATGTGTAAATTACAGAGACGAGAGCAGCAGACGCAAAAGAGCAAAATTAAAGTGAAATTTTTTTTTCATCTTGTATTTTATTTTATTTTCCATACCGCCTGCAAACTAGTTAATTTTCTATTTTACTCCAATTTGAGATACGATTGCCGCGCACTTGTGGTTGCTTTCGACCAATATACACACACACACACACCCACACAGCCAAATACATAAATGGTGCTGCTAGTGTGGATGGTGTGGTTGGTGCTGGTTCAATTGATAATTCCCCTCTTCACATTAGCCACCACCCATCTCCCTGCGCTGTGGCCTCCCTCCTTCCCCCGATACCACAAAGTCACGTGCCTGCTATTTTAAATGGAGTAGCACTTTCTGCTGTGGTTATGGCTGAGATTAACATTGAAAAGAATTGAAAGTATGCCATGATGTTAGCAGAAAAAGAAAAAAAACCATTTGCCTAAAAGTGCCATCATATATGTTTTTAAGCTGTCAAATGAATGCCAATAATATCGAAATAAATTGACCAGCTAAGCCCAAAACAATTAATGGCTCTTACCTTCTCCCCTTAACACTTTGTTAGCATGTGTGTGTCAATCTGTGTGTCAGTGTGTGTGTGTGTGGCACATAGTTGTTAACCATTGGTTAAGTGTGTTGACAAACAACAACAAGTTAACGCTCTGCCAAGACAATACAACGGCAAGGTCGGGAGGTTTCGGTCTTTTGCTCTTGGCCAGGTTGGTTGCAGCCGATGCGCCTCCTCTTAACGTCTTCTTCGGGCTGTTTATTTAAATTCTAAGCTACTGTTTCAATTCTGGTGGGTGGATTGGCTTTTTCTTTTATTTTTATTTTGTCTAACGCTTCTGTTTCTGTTTGCGTCTGTTGTTCTGTGGCAGGGGAATAAAACTCGATCTGCGGGAGTCTTCTATTCACAGTTTACCGGTTGCCTTCTGACCGACAGATCGAACAAGCCAATCGAGAGCACTGCCATTCAATCAAGTGAAACAAATCAAGCCAAAAGCACTCTCAGATAGTGCAAACATCTAAAAGGATAATATACCACTCGCATCTCTCCGTTGTGTCATTAGTGTTTGTGCAAAAACAAATATCCAAAAAATTACAATCATGTTTAAATTTGTGTGTCTTTTCGCGCTGATTGTCTCAACGGCGGCAGCTGCCTCCGAGGCAGACAGTCTATTGACGAATGCCCGCAAAATGGTCAAGGATTGCGGCGACCGATGGTATTGTGCATGAAGGTAAACGCCCCCATCTCTCTCTCTCTCTCTCTGTCACTCTGTCATTCCTGATGTCACATTATAATATTTAAACAGGAACGTGCCCTGCATTACTTTGATACGGAAAACGGAGATGTGAGGCTGACAGAGGGCATTGCCGTGGTGAAAACCGATGATATTCCAGTATGCCGATCCCTTGTAATTACCGGGTTCCACTTAAATTGAATTATTTAAAGAACGAACACGTCAGTGTTGGTTGGTGGTAATATTCAGATTGATTTTTATTCCAATAATATTCTTTGGCTTAACCTATTGTTACATATATATTCTTATGCTGCGTCTTAGGCGACAGCTACAAAAGAGAGGGAGAGTGTCAGTACATACATTAATTGGGGCGCTTGCATAAAAGTGCTTGGTCAGCGCTCACACGCTGGCTTGGCCCTAGCTCATGTTACGCCTGTGCATTGCTGCTCATGTGAATATATGTATGTGCATATATTTACGTGAGTATGTTTATGTGAATGTATTAATGTATACACATAAACATATTCAAGTGCACACTTATGTTTTATTGCGTACATATCTTATTGTTTATACTTGCAACAAAGTGTTACAAGTTGAGCTCTTTGTGTTCAATGATTTTTGGTATGGATATACTACACCTCTCCTATTTAAAAAATAACGTAATATTATGGAGTTATTTATTAATTACTACTAATGATAATTAATGATTGATTAATTATTATTGGGATTAATAGTAATGTATGTATGTTTGATAGAAAAATTGTTTTATTTGTGTCTGGTCAGACAAATTTTCTTTCTCGAAAATTCTTTTTCTTTTTTTTTATATTTGTAATAAAATGAAGTATTTTTGCAAATTTTTAACCTAGCCTTATGTACTGTTTGTATCTTTTTTTTATTGTTCCTAATTTTTATGTTGTTGTTTTTAGATATTTCTACCAGGGTCCTATATAGGCTGAGTCAAGCTTATGACCAGTTTCGTTTTTTAAGAAAACCTTATCTCCTATCTCTATTTTAAAATCTGCTGACTTATTATCATAAAAATTTTTCTGGTTTTTCTTACGTTTCTCTAACATTATTCTAGCTCTACTGTATGCTAGTTCTAATCTAAAGTTAACTACTTTAGCATAATCATCTACGTTATATAATGGTTCTATTCTATTTATGCTATTAAAATGCGTTGGTAAATTATTCTGTTTACCAAATACAAGTTCATAGGGACACTATTTGTGTGTTACTGACGGGGTTGTGTTAAAACAGTACTCAAAATATTGTAACCATATGTCCCAATCAGTTTTATCTACTGATATATATGATCGAATGTACTCATTGAATGTCCTATGACTTCTTTCAACGGTACCCAAGGTCTGGTGGTGGTGTGCAGTAGACGTAATGTTGTCTATTTTTAAATATTGGCACATTTATCATTTATTACTGAATTTTGGTATTCTGTTCCCATGTCCGTAATGAACTTCTTCATTGGACCGTACTTCAGAATAAAGGATTCAAAAATAGCTCTCGCGATTATTGTAGCGCTTTTATTGGGATCTGGTATTGCTACTAAGTATTTCGTCAAGTCACATATTAGAGTGACTGCATATTCGTTACCATTTTCGGATTTTGGTAATGGACAAATGGTGTCTACTATTACCCTATCAAAAGCAAGTATGGGGGTTTCTGTAATAACTAAGGGTGTTTTTATGTGATTTGTCGTTTTTAACTTTAGGCATTTTTCACATTTATTAATGTAGTCTTTTACATGACGTGTCATGTTTTTCAAATAATAATAACTTTATACTTTGGCCAAAGTTTTTGTAATGCCTGTATGGCCACCCTGTATCGGATCGTCATGGTATGTAGACAATATTGCTTCTTTATCTTTATCTTTTTCTATAATGGTAACCAGTTGGAGTAGCGCTACTCTTAATTTTTTCAATATTTTTTTGCCCATTTCTTTAAAAGATTCTATCGAAAATGTTTCAAAGATCTTTTGACTCGGTGCCAATTTCACTTGCTTGATTTCGAGTATACCGGCTTGTTTTTCAAGCCTTTGAAAAAACTGACCTAGATTTCCATTGGTATACAGATCTCCAATCTCAATTCTTGCTATCTTTCCATGTTTGAGGAAACATAAATCGTGTGTTATGCGCAAGGTCACAACTTTTCGTACTTCATCATTGTAGAGTACTTCATGTATTTTGGGCTTAGAAGCGTCATTAGGTACTTGCCTAATTGTATTTTCATTTTTATCATCTGGCCAGAGATTATTTTGTCTACTTTGCTGCCTGGTAGTGACTTTCAGGACATTTGCTTTTGTGTTTTTTAGTTGTTGTATTGTAATGCGGGATAATGCATGCGCAACGAAATTATCTTTTCCCTTCAGATATTCTACTGTAAATTCATATTCCTCTAGATCAAGTCTCATTCTTGTTAATTCTGAACTCGGATTTATCATAGAAAATAAATACGTTAGGGGTCTGTGGTCTGTTTTGACTCTGAAATGTCTGCCATGTATATATGGGCGAAAGTGTGTAATAGTGCAGTGTATCGCAGTTAGTTCTTGCTCAGTAGTACTTTTATTACTTTCACCTTTAGTGAACGAACGGGATGCATATGCTACTGGCAACTGCTTATCGCCATAAGTTTGAGTTAGTGCTGCTTCACATGCATATTTGCTACCATCTGTTATTATGCAAAATTCTTTGCTAAAATCTGTATACTGCAGCAGTGTGGGTTCTATTAAGGCTTTTTTCAGATATTCAAATCCTCTTTGGCATTCTTCAGACCAAACAAATTCTACGTTTTTCTTACATAGTTGTGTTATCGGACGTGCATGTTCTGCGAAGTTTTTAATAAAACGTCTGTAATAGTTACACAAGGCTACGAATCTTCTAGCACTATCAGCATCTGATGACTATTAAGTCATTCTTGTAAAGGAATGCTTGTGACGGATTTAATCCAGAGAACGCAATTGTCATCATTCTTTGAAAGGAATTTGGTGCTATTTTCAGACCATACGGTAGTCTAGTAAACTGATAAGATCCATTGCTAGTGGAAAATGACGTAATGCTTCGCGATTTATCTTTCAGTTCTATTTGGTGAAAACCGGACATTAAATCTAGGCATGAAAAATATTTGGCTCTGCCTAGTTGATCATTCTTGGTAATGGGAATTTATCGGACAACAATTTTTTGTTTATTTGACGATAGTCTAGACACTGAAGAGCTCTGAAGATCTTGACTTGACGAAATACTTCGTACAATACCAGTTCCAAATAAAAGCGCAACAACAATTGCAAAAGTTATATTCGTTTATTCTGAAGTACGGTCCAGTGAAGACGTTCATTACAGACATGTGAACAGAATAAAAAAATTTAATAATAAATGACTTGTGCAAATACTTAAAAACAGGAACCGATGAAAGAAGTCATAGGACATTCAATGAATACATTCGTTCATATATACCAGTACATAAAACTGATTAGTACGTATGGTTACAATATTTTGTGCACTGTTTGAACACAATTCCATCAGTAACATAATTATTGCCCCTATGAACTCGTATTTTTTTTTTATTTTTTTTTAACGTTTAATATATATTTGTTGAATCTACTCTTAAATTAGAGCCTAACAACATGTTTGAGATATTTTTCTTAGTCTAGTACTTAAGATAAATCCTGGGGATATTGCAGGCGGCCCTAATCACTTGTTATTGGGTTGGTCTGTCATTTCTTTTAAGACGAGTTCTATTATTAGTTCGCGTAAGGGCATTGGCAAGAACATTTGGGTGTGCATCCAGTTTCGCAGAATACTTTAGTTGTGGAGTACCTATTTCAGATTTTACGCTAGGTAGATTTAGATTATTTTGAATGTTGTCGTTTCATATATACCACGGGGCCCCCATGATTGATCTTAAAATCTTCGACTGCGCTCTTTGTATAATATCGACATTGCTGGTACTTGCATTTTCCCATAGTACGGCTCCGTAAGTCCAGATGGGTTTCAGTACGGAGTTGTATAGGAGGACTTTATACTCCAGACGTAGAGGGGACCGAGCATTGATGATCCGATGTAGGCAACTCGCTTTCGGTTTAAGCTGTGACTTTTTTGCTTCGATGTGCTTGCGCCAAGTTAGTCTTCTGTGTAGGTGGATGCCAAGGTAAGTGACATCCACGGCTTGAGGAACTGGTACGTTGTTTAGACGTTGCATTAGAGCTGGACAGTTTCTTCTGTTAAGCGTAAATGTAACATGTTTGCATTTCTGCTCGTTGACCCGGATACGCCAGGCTGCTAGCCATTCCTCTACCACCTTAAGGTGTTCCTCTAGTTTTGCAGAGGCTTGTATTGGGCATTTGGATCTGCTAAGGATTGCCGTGTCATCGGCAAAAGTGGACGTTGTAAGTCCTAAACTCGTTGGTAAGTCTGCAGTGTACAGCAGGTAGAGCAGTATTCTTTTAGTTCGAATGCTGTTCGTATTTCGGATGTTATGCGATTGACTTGTTCAATTGTACCATGTTTTTCGCGGAAGCCGAACTGGTGTGAAGGGATTGTGTTCTCCGATGCCTGAAATGAGTTTAGGCGGATCTGCAGGACCTTTTCAAAAAGTTTCGAAAGACATGGCAGCAAACTAATTGGCCTATAGGATGATGGCTGGGTTTTGTCCTTTCCCACTTTAGGAATCATGATGATAGTGGACTTTTTCCATGTTCTTGGGAAGTAGCCAATTTTTATTATAGCGTTGAACAGTTTCCAGATATATTGTATTGCAATGATAGGGAGTTCTAGGATCATTTTCGGTGTGATTAGGTTATGTCCTTGGCTTATGGCTTTTTTCGGCTTTATGTGGTTTTTAATAACTGCAGTGATCTCGTCCGATTGGAGTTCCGAGTTCTCACTATCCGTTAATGTGCTCGAAGGGGGAAGTACAGATGAGTTTGATGTTGGATTTGGCTGGAAAACCAATTTAAGATGTGTGGCAAATACGGATGCCCCCTCTTCGTCACTGCGGGCCCATCCACCGGTTGGACTCCTTATCGGTGAAATTGTCTTTGTAGGAGCGCTTAAAGTTGGATGGGCTTTCCACAGAGGATGTTTAGTGCCGGTTGTTTAGCCGGTTCGTAGGCCTGTCAACAGGTTTAGTGTAAGAAGAGGCATGTGGAGTAGATACTCTTGCTGCAACTCCCATCATCGACTCAAGTGCAGAGACGCACATATCAATGTCCTCTGCAGCATCCAGTTTCGGCGAACAGTCAATGTGGGCACTCATGTACATTTTAAATTTAAGCCAATTTGTTTTGTTGTTTGTACTTGAGGTCTTGTTAATAGTGTGAATAGCACTGGAGAGTGATCGGAAGTTAAATCTAGCAGTGTATCCGCAGTGATCCGATTACGTGGAATCCTCTTGGTTACTGCGAAATCAATCAAGTCAGGCACTTTCTATGGATCTGTGGGCCAATAAGTAGGCCTACCCGGTGAGACGCAATCCACCTTATTGAGAGGGTTGACTATTGTGTTGTACAACTGCTAGCCTTTGCCTTCCAGGCGAGATCCCCAGTCCCCTGCTGCAATGAAGCGATCTCCGACCGTGGTAAAGAAATTGGTAAATTCCTTTTCAGAGATTGAAAATCGTGGTGGGCAGTACAGGGCAACCAATGTAGTGTTGCCGCAGCTGGTTTGGACGGTTATAGCAGTTGCTGGTAGGTGCTGTGTTTCAAATATGTATATTTTGGTATTTGAAAATTGTTTTTTGATGTTAAATGTGTTTCCGAAATCAGCAAAACGTCGATTTCACTTGAGTCTAGGAATAGTTGCAGTTTATTTTTGTGCTTGGAGATGCCTTTAGCATTCCAAAGACATAGACGTAGGGAAGCCATTATTTATTCTCGATAAGCTTCTGGATAAGCAGGTTTTGATTCCGCATCAGTTCGTGCATACAGTTTTGCATAATCGTCATAAAAGTGGTCATGTTTTGATTGAGTGAGATCAATACGGCTCTAAACCACTTGGAGTTTGCGGAGTGACGGGGTCTCTTTCGCGGGCTCCGTCTGTCCAGTTCGGAGCACACTAGCGAAGGATACACTAGGACAGGTTGTAGCAGTCATGTTGAATGATCTAACAGCCTTGGCGAAGAAAACCTCCGGTGTAGTTTTGGAGGCGTTGAAGGTGATTTTTGGTCCAGCTGGGGGTTTGCGCCCGGTCCAGCTGGAGGTTTAGGTGTGATTTAAGATCCTTGAAGACAGGATATCCTCTGTAGTTGGCCGTGTGGTTCCCTCCACAGTTGCTGCATAGTCTTAGTGCGACGTTGTTTCTGTCCTTGGTGCAAATTCCATCTTCATGATGTTCGCCGCAGCCAACACACATTGACCTAAGATTGCTATAGTTAGAGGTGTGGTTGTATTCATGGCAGTTTTTACACTGCGGTAGTTGGCGTCTCTCATGGGGCTCCTCTACGGTGATTCTTCTGTGCAATAGAAGCTGTAGGTTGTAGATCGGGTGCACTTCATTTAGCTTCGACCGCTTTGCATCTGGTTGGAGCTCCATCTTAAAGAACGGCTGTGCGACTTTGTTCCTGTTGATGATGTTGACAACGGACTTGACCGCAAACGTTTTTTCGACCAAAGCGTCTGCTATTTCTTGAGTAGGGACCGATGGCTCAATCCCCTTTAACACAACCTGGAACCCTTTACTGTTTTTTAGTTGGTAGGTATAGAAGTTGATGTTAGCATTACGGAGGTACTTTTCGATGATGCGGAAATTTTCCTTAGTTTGGGTTTGACATTTAATTTCTTTAATGTTACCCCTATTAAGTGGGGTTACAACAAAGTTATTTGCCCCTACTGTTTCTACTAGCTTCGAAATCAGGGCGCTGCAGTTGGCTCTACGGATTTATAAAGGGGGTGGTCTAGCCGATTTAACTTTATCTACAGCGCCGGCTTGATCGTCTTGCTGATCGGTAAGAATTTTAAAACGATTCCCGCTAAGGGGTGCTACTCGTTCATTTGGTTTGGTTATGTTTGGCGTATTGCCACTTTTTTTCTTTTGCGGGCTTAGCTTCCGCTTAGTTATTTTAATATATCTATCCATTCCAGTTTGGACAGAAGTCGTTGGGTTTACTATTGTCTGATTGGCTGACTCTGATCGACTTGTCGTTGACGGCTTGAGGCAGGTCAGTACTTCGGCAGACGTTGCAGTAGTTGCTGTCAACGAGCTGACGGTGCTGGTCGGTGCAATCGGTGACCCAGTTATCGATATTGATGGAGAAGCACACTGCTCTCTCCACGGTAAGTTGCTGGTTATTGCTGAGTGGCTGGCACTTTCGGTATTATTGCTTACGTTAGCATTCAGTGGGGTCGGCGACACCACCGAAAAGTACGCGTTGTTGCGTTGGACCGAGAGTCGACGCTCACGTTGTTGTTAATTAGTTCTTGTAGCTATTGCTGGTGGGGATCGAGAGAGCTTGGGCCCGCACTTTGTTGTTGCACCTTAGTATTTATTGCTATTGGAGCAAGCTATAGCAATATGATTGTAAATAGGCGTCTCTGAGGCGACTGAGAGCCCTACACAAATTTTTGCAAACGCGGTCTTTTTTTTACACTCAATTTTTGCGGAGTGCATTAAAAAACACGTCTGTACACGGCGGCAGTTGAATTGATAACTTGTATTTGGTAAACAAAATAATTTACTGATCCACTTTAATAGCATAAATAGAATAGAACCTTTACATAACATATATGATTTTTCCAAAAAAGTTAAGTTTAGATTAGCATACTTATAATAGAGCTAGAATAATGTAAAAAGAATACAAGGAAAAACAATAAATTTATGATAATAAATCAGTAGACTTCAAAATAGAAATAGGAGACAAAGTTTTCTTAAATAACGAAGCAGCTCATAAGCTTGATTCAGCCTATTTAGGACTATTCGAGGTTATAGAAATATCTAAAAATAACAACATAAAAATAAGAAACGATAAAAATAAGATACCAACAGCACATATGGAAAGATAAAAAATATCAAAAGTAATTAAAACCAGAGGGCCGGGGCTAACTTCGACCGCATCAAAGTTTGTATACCCATGCAACTTTTTTGGTAACTCTTTCCTTACCTATAGCCATCAAAGTGGAAAAACGTTTTTTCTAAAAAGGCCAATGTTTGCGAAAGAACGCCCTACAATAAACTAAGATATTGTTCAAATTCACTGTTTTCCACCGATCGTTCCTATAGTTAACCGATCTTTATCAATTTCGTCACAGTCATTAACAGATATATTAAACTAACAAATGTTTAATTTGAGAGCAATCGCGTTAAAAGTTATTGTAAAAAGTCCCTGTTTTCCACCGACAATAGTCACTGTTTTTGACCGATCGTTACTACGGGAGCTATATGATAAAGTCACCCAATCTTGATCAAATTAGGCACAGTCGTTTATAGGTGTCATAAACTCACCAATATTAAATTTCAAATTTCGACAATAGTTCCGAAAATAACGAAGTTATTGAGAAAAATCACTGTTCGTGACTTTGCTGTTTGTATGGGAGCTATATGATATAGTGGTCCGATCCGGCTGAATCAGAGATATACAACAGTATATACATGCAAAATTTCACGGACGGACATATCTATATGAACTCATCTCGGCATGCTGATCCAGAATATATATACCTTATATGGTCGGAAATGCTTCCTTCTATGCGTTGCACACTTCTGACCAAAATTCATGTACCGTTTTTGCAAGGGTATAAAAACATCAAAAAAGCTAACTTCGGCTATTTCGAAGTATATATAATTATATATCTGGTCTTTCCAGATAGGAAAAAAAAGATATGGTTTGTGTGATACTTTATTCAATGAATGAATACTTAAAACTAAGGTACAAAGATGTCTTAGACTAATATTATATAGGCACGAATTTATTTATTTTATTATTTTAATGCTGAATTAGCGTTCTCACGCTTTTGACTTTTAGGGGGACAATTATTATTGCAAGTGTTCGATTAAACGGATTTGATTGGCCAGAATTTTAATGCTTAATTAGCGTTCCCACGCTTTTGACTTTTAGGGGGACAATTGTTATTGCAAGTGTCCAATTGTTTATTATAAAAAACGGTGTTTACTCTAAAGTGTGATTTTAGGGGGCGAAAAGATTATAAGGTTTAGGGTATTGAAGTTGGATATATGACTCCCCCATCCTAAACAAAATAGCCTGTCCTCAGGCGGATACATTGGGATATAGCGAGGGGTTTTTCTCAGCTGTAAGTATTGGAGTATCAATTTTGTTTATAATTTGGGACTCAATTTTATCAACAATTGGGGTTTCGATTATTTCTGTGGGACCACGATTGTTATTTGATCGAAAATGCTTAATTATTAATTCTTGTAGCATTGCCTTAAACTTATAGATTAAGTATGTAATCAAACATAGTATGTAATCAAACTTATTATTGTAAGTATAAAAGTGGTTATTGTAATAGTTTGAAATGCAGTATAATATTTCGTATGTTCGTTAATTATCTCTTTTGTTTGGATAAAGGAAATAGGTTCTAGCCTAGTGATATTGTTTGCAACATAAATACTTTGGCTCTATAGCCGTCTTGACTATTCAAGCAATGAATTTATTATTGATATTTCGTTTAGTTCTAAGGCACAATCGTAAATTTGTATTATGTTATTGCCTTCTATTATTGATTCGTTATTTACGCAATTTTGATTAAGTTTAGTTTTTGGTAAATTCCATGTTACAATTATGTTTGGTTCAATGTTATTAGTTTCAAAATTCTTATATGTCTAAGTGTATTTACAAATGGTTGGGATTTGATTTAAAATGCCTATTATACATTCGTTAGTTTCTATTTGTTTTGTAATTGTATACCCTTGCAGAGGGTATTATAAAATTGGTCAGATGTTTGTAACGCACAGAAGGAGACGTTTCCGACCCCATAAAGTATACATATTCTTGATCAGCATGAGAAGCTGAGTCGATATAGCCATGTCTGTCTGTCCGTCCGTCCGTCTGTGCGTATGCGTTTTACGCTCGAGCCCAAGCAGATAACTGCCCACCACCCACCCGACCGAACGAGGGGTGCAGCCGTATAACGCACGGCACGAATCGCGTGGACAAAATACACAATAGAAAAGACAGAGAAACACATAATACTAAAGCTATCTATTAACTAAATGGGATAGGATAGATGTTTTAAGCATATTAATAGAAAACTCTGAGCCGATTACAGGGGATAGAAGATTGTAATCAGAGCAGAGGACCCTAAAAGGTTCATGCATAGCATAGTTAGAAGAACAACGACTAATGGATAAAGGTATTAAAGGATGTCTACTCCGTCTACATGGTACCGACAGATTCACCTAAAAATGACATGATAAAAATGACACCAAGCATAATTCTACGGTTAGTTAGGGACGGAAGGTTAATCAAGAGAAGTCTACTAGAATACGAAGGCAAATTGACATTGCGATCCCAGCTTAAGCCACGAAGAGCAAATAGCAACAACTGCTTTTGAACGGATTCTAGTCTAATCTGGTGCGACTCATATTGAGGTGACCAAATGCAAGATCCATACTCTAAAATAGGACGGACAAGCGAAGTAAAAAGAACTTTAGTTGTATAGGGGTCATCAAATTCTTTTGACCATCTTGTGACCATCTAATGAAACCCAGGACACTCATGGCCTTTGCGACCGTGGTGGAAATATGGGTGTTAAAATTTAACTTATGGTCCATAAGGCCATTTAAATAATATAAAATATATGTATTCTTAACACAAAGAAACATTGTTAATAAAATAAGACTAAATAAGGAAATCACATCCTTTAATAATATTGAAATAAATAAACGGGATAAAGTAAATTCCCACAAACTGGGGGCTCAACCGAGATTTCTGGCCCAAGACAATTAGTGAAATTTGTGTGTGTGTGAAGTTCGCAAGTGAACAGAAAATTGTTAAAATTGGAATAGTGGAAGTTGGTGTGACTGTACGAGTGGCGACGAGTGGACGGTGAGACGGTGAGCGGTCGGACGACGCAAGAAGAGCGTCATTAACAATTTTGGCGCCGTTTAGGCAAAAAGGCGACTGAAGTTGAGAGCGGCTCGAGAACGGTGGTGACTCGAGAGGGAAAGAGAGAGCAGACAGCAGACACGAAGTTGATGATAACTAGTGTTAACGGTGGAAGCAGACAGACGGAGAGAGCAGACAGAGGGCACGAAGTTGATGATAACCAGGTTTACTGTGGAAGCGGACAGCGGACACGAAGTTGATGATAATAGTGTTCACTGTGGAAGCAGACAGACGGAGAGAGCAGACAGCAGACACGAAGTTGATGATAACCAGTGTTTACTGTGGAAGCAGACAGCGGACACGAAGTTGATGATAATTAGTGTTCACTGTGGAAGCAGACAGACGGAGAGAGCAGACAGCAGACACGAAGTTGATGACAACCAGTGTTTACTGTGGAAGCAGACAGCGGACACGAAGTTGATGATAATTAGTGTTCACTGTGGAAGCAGACAGACGGAGAGAGCAGACAGCAGACACGAAGTTGATGATAACCAGTGTTTACTGTGGAAGCAGACAGCGGACACGAAGTTGATGATAATTAGTGTTCACTGTGGAAGCAGACAGACGGAGAGAGCAGACAGAGAGCACAAAGTTGATGATAACAAGTGTGCACTGTGGAAGCGGAAAACCAAAAAAAGCAGAGAGCGGACAACACAAACCGTTACGAGAAGCAGACAGCGGACACGAAGTTGATGACAATTAATGTTCACTGTGGAAGCAGACAGACGGAGAGAGCAGACAGAGAGCACAAAGTTGATGATAACTGGTGTTCACTGTGGAAGCGGAAAAGCAAAAGAGAGCAGAGAGCGGACAACACAAACCGTTACGAGAAGCAGACAGCGGACACGAAGTTGATGACAATTAGTGTTCACTGTGGAAGCAGACAGACGGAGAGAGCAGACAGCAGACACGAAGTTGATGATAACCAGTGTTTACTGTGGAAGCGGAAAAGCAAAAGAGAGCAGAGAGCGGACAACACAAACCGTTACGAGAAGCAGACAGCGGACACGACGTTGATGACAATTAGTGTTCACTGTGGAAGCAGACAGACGGAGAGAGCAGACAGAGAGCACGAAGTTGATGATAACTGGTGCTCACTGTGGAAGCAGAAAACCAAAAGAGAGCGGACAACACAAACCGTTACAAGAAGCAGACGACGATGGCAAGTCCAAACGAGAAGGCAACAGACACGAAGTTGAGATAATTGGTGTGGAAGCAGACAAAGAGAGACCAAGAGAACGAGTGGAAAACAGCCGAGTGAGTAGCGACAGCAGAGTGAATGGCAACATCTGAGTGAGTTGCTACATCGATATTGAGTGGTTCCATAGAGCAGGACGACTATAGAGCTGTTTAATTATTGTCTTGAGTGTGAGTTACTTTGCTTGCGCGACGAAACCAGACCGGTGGCAGAAATATTGACGAAATTGATGCAAGCTGCAGAGAGCACATTTCTAAGAATCGTCTGAATTTAACCATAACCTACCACAATTTGACCTACATTAACATATTGTGTAAATTTTGCTAAGTCGTAACAAATTTGATTGATTGATACTAACTATACATTAATATAGCGAACTTGTTAAGCATTATACATGTAATTGTGTGAAATGGATCGAGGTGATATTCTAACTTTGCGGATTGAGGAGTTGCGCATTAAATTGAGAGAGTTAGGGCTAGAGAATACAGGCCTTAAAGCTGAGCTGCAATCGCGTCTACTCGCTCATTACGATCTAATAGAAACTGAGATGACGGGCAGGAGGCAGATTTCGCCTCGGCTAGAACAATTCGAGAAGTCCCGAACACAGATGGGCAAAGGTCATGTTTCACACTAAAAGATGTGGAGGGAAGCGTTTCCGAGTTTTGCGGTTTAGGTTCGATTGATGTTGCACAATGGACACAAGGGAGCTAGAAGAATGCGCTTCAACCGTACAGTGGAGTCAGTTACAGCTCTTTGTGTATGCAAAACAATTGTTAAAGGGAGCTGCATTGTCGTTCATACGTAGTAAGAGAGATATTTGTAGTTGGGAGTCCCTGAAAGTAGCTTTGAAAAACGAATTCAGAGTAAAGGTTTCATCAGCCGAAGTTCATAGAAGACTAAGCAATCGACAGTTGAAGAGAGGCGAGAATTTGTATGAGTTTTTGTATTCGTTAATGGAAATCGCAAAGCCGATCGATTTGGATGACGAAAGTTTAATCGAGTATTTCGTAGAAGGTATACCAGACATGAGAGCAAATAAGGCATTATTGTATCAAGCCAGAAAAGTGGATGCGTTGAAAGTTCAAATAGAGACGTACTTAAAATCCTATGATCCTAGGAAGTCGTCAAAGAAAACAACATTGGAGTCATCTTTTCACAAGCAAGGTAGAGATAATAGAGAGAAAAGTTCGATAACAAAAGGTGATCGCAAATGTTTTAAGTGTGGTGATCCTTCACACATGATGAGAGACTGTAACAAGAAAACGCTTACTTGTTTTAAATGTGGCAAAACAGGCCATCGCTCATTTGAATGTAAGGGAAAAGATACCACCAAAGTTGAAAGTACCAATATTGTAGATGATAAATTAGTAAAAGCATCAGGTAAATTTACTGATTCGGGTTTGGAGTTGAAAGAAGTAACTTATAAGACGATTAAGTTCAAGGGTCTAATTGATACAGGAGATGATTAAGTTCAATGGTCTAATTGATACAGGAGCAAATTTGGAACTTGGAATTAAGTCATTAACAGGATATTCGAAGAGCCTTACAGGCATTGGTGGAAGTCATGTGATGACCTTTGGTAGTTTTAGCATAATTGTCAAGATAGATGGCATTGAGATGGAAGTCCAGTTTCATATCGTTCCTAATGAAGACATGGCATATGAGGCAATTTCGCGTGGAACCATTTTAGATCCCGTCGATTTGGTTGTTACAAAGAAAGGTACAAAGTTTGTGAGCATTAAGAGAAAAGAATCACTGTGTAACGCGAATAAATCTTGTGCTGAGTTGTTTAAGGAATTTGAAACTATTCACAGTGCAGAACAGAATAAAGGGGAAATCAAGAGTGACTTGTCACATATCAGTGCAGAAATCGCTAGTGAGGTCAAGAAGTTGATTAAAAGTTACAAACCTATTAGAAATACAAACACTCCTATAGAAATGAAGATTGTACTAACGGATGGGTTGTCAGTTTATCAGCATCCAAGGCGTCTAGCAGAGTCTGATCAGAAAATTATTGATAGTATAGTACAAGAATGGTTGGAGAAGATAATAAGGCCAAGTTTTTCCGAATATGCTTCGCCTGTTGTACTTGTAACAAAGAAGAATGGGAAAAAGCGTTTGTGCTGCGATTACAGAAAGCTAAATGAGAAAGTGGTCCGAGATAATTTTCCTATGCCATAGATAGATACCGTATTAGAAAAACTTCAAAGTGCGTTAGTTTATACTACTCTAGATCTAACAAACAGGTTTTTCCATGTTCCCGTTGAGGAAAAATCTCAGAAGTACACAGCATTCGTAACTCAGAATGGTCAGTATGAATTCCTATATGTACCATTCGGAATTTCCAACTCTCCAGCAGTTTTTACAAGATTTATAATGGCAGTAATGAGAGAATCGGTGAAGAATGGAGATGCAGTGGTGTATATAGACGATATAATTATACCAAGTGTTAGCGCAAGTGATGGTCTAATTAAACTTAAAAGGGTGTTGAAGATAGCTGCGGAAAATGGGTTGAGAATAAACTGTAAAGTGAATTTTTTGGGCTATATAGTTGAAAATGGAAGCATTAAGCCAAGTAAGGAGAAGACTGATGCCGTTTCAAGATTCCCGATCCCACATGATAAGAAGTCAGTTCAACGATTTTTGGGGTTAACATCGTATTTCCGTAGATTTATCGAAGGATACGTAGTAACAGCTAAGCCCTTGACGGACATTTTGCGAAAAGACAACAAGTTTGAGTTTAAAGAATTGCAAATGGTGGCGTTTGAGCAATTGAAGTTAGCATTGATCAAAGGTCCCGTTTTAAAGTTATACAATCCTAAGCTAGAGACTGAGATTCACACTGATGCCTCGAAACACGGTTTCGGAGCTGCGCTTTTACAGAAAGATTCAGAAGATGGTTTATTTCATCCGGTACAATATGAGTCGGAAAACTAAACCTTGCGAAGAGAAGTATGATTCATATGAACTTAAGGTTTTAGCAGTTATTGGAGCATTAATAAAGTGGCGTGTATATGTGCTATGGTTGAGATTTAAGATTGTTACAGATTTTAATGCGTTCACGATGACAATGAAAAAGAAAGAGGTTCCGTTACGTGTAGCACGTTGGGTATGTACCTACAAGATTTCGATTATCAGATTGAACATCGTTCAGGTTCAAAGATGCGGCATGTGGATGCTTTGAGCCGTTTATCTTGTTTTCTGCTAACCGACACCATAACCCATAGATTGAGGGAAGCACAGTTGTCAGATGATTGGACTAAATTGATCAGGAGTTTAGTTCAGGAGAAGGGATATGAAGATTTTTACATTGAAAATTAAATATTGTTAAAGGACCCCAATTAAGAACTTATTGTCGTTCCCTCGCAGATGGAAAAAGAAATAATACAGATTGCACACAAACAAGGACATTTTGGAGCTAGAAAGACTCAGGATATCGTTGAAAAATTGTATTATATTCCAAAATTAAGGGAAAAGGTAGCCCGTATTGTTGAGTGTTGCGTGGAATGTCTTATTGTTAAAGTCAAAACCGGTAAAAAGGAAGGATATTTGATGCCAATAAGCAAAGATCAGCCATGATGACATATTACATTGATCACGTTGGGCCGATTAAGGTCACTGTATGCACAGTGCAGAACAGAATAAAGGGGAAATCAAGAGTGACTTGTCACATATCAGTGCAGAAATCGCTAGTGAGGTCAAGAAGTTGATTAAAAGTTACAAACCTATTAGAAATACAAACACTCCTATAGAAATGAAGATTGTACTAACGGATGGGTTGTCAGTTTATCAGCATCCAAGGCGTCTAGCAGAGTCTGATCAGAAAATTATTGATAGTATAGTACAAGAATGGTTGGAGGAGAAGATAATAAGGCCAAGTTTTTCCGAATATGCTCCGCCTGTTGTACTTGTAACAAAGAAGAATGGGAAAAAGCGTCTGTGCAGCGATTACAGAAAGCTAAATGGGAAAGTGGTCCGAGATAGTTTTCCTATGCCACAGATAGATACCATATTAGAAAAACTTCAAAGTGCGTTAGTTTGTACTACTCTAGATCTAACAAACAGTTTTTCCATGTTCCGTTGAGGAAAAATCTCAGAAGTACACAGCATTCGTAACTCAGAATGGTCAGTATGAATTCCTATATGTACCATTCGGAATTTCCAACTCTCCAGCAGTTTTTACAAGATTTATAATGGCAGTAATGAGAGAATCGGTGAAGAATGGAGATGCAGTGGTGTATATAGACGATATAATTATACCAAGTGTTAGCGCGAGTGATAGTCTAATTAAACTTAAAAGGGTGTTGAAGATAGCTGCGGAAAATGGGTTGAGAATAAACTGTAAAGTAAATTTTTTGGGCTATATAGTTGAAAATGGTAGCATTAAGCCAAGTAAGAAGAAGACTGATTCCGTTTCAAGATTCCCGATCCCATATGATAAGAAGTCAGTTCAAAGATTTTTGGGGTTAACATCGTATTTCCGTAGATTTATCGAAGGATACGCAGTAACAGCTAAGCCCTTGACGGACATTTTGCGAAAAGACAACAAGTTTGAGCAATTGAAAATAGCATTGATCAAAGGTCCCGTTTTAAAGTTATACAATCCTAAGCTAGAGACTGAGATTCACACTGATGCCTCGAAACACGGTTTCGGAGCTGCGCTTTTACAGAAAGATTCAGAAGATGGTTTATTTCATCCGGTACAATATATGAGTCGGAAAACTAAACCTTGCGAAGAGAAGTATAATTCATATGAACTTGAGGTTTTAGCAGTTATTGGAGCATTAATAAAGTGGCGTGTATATGTGCTATGGTTGAGATTTAAGATTGTTACAGATTGTAATGCGTTCACGATGACAATGAAAAAGAAAGAGGTTCCGTTACGTGTAGCACGTTGGGCAATGTACCTACAAGATTTCGATTATCAGATTGAACATCGTTCAGGTTCAAAGATGCGGCATGTGGATGCTTTGAGCCGTTTATCTTGTTTTCTGCTAACCGACACCATAACCCATAGATTGAGGGAAGCACAGTTGTCAGATGATTGGACTAAATTGATCAGGAGTTTAGTTCAGGAGAAGGGATATGAAGATTTTTACATTGAAAATTAAATATTGTTAAAGGACCCCAATCAAGAACTTATTGTCGTTCCCTCGCAGATGGAAAAAGAAATAATACAGATTGCACACAAACAAGGACATTTTGGAGCTAGAAAGACTCAGGATATCGTTGAAAAATCGTATTTTATTCCAAAATTAAAAGAAAAGGTAGCCCGTGTTGTTGAGTGTTGCGTGGAATGTCTTATTGTTAATGCCAAAACCGGTAAAAAGGAAGGATATTTGATGCCAATAAGCAAAGGAGATCAGCCATTGATGACGTATCACATTGATCACGTTGGCCCGATGGAGGTCACGACAAAGCGTTATAATCATATACTTGTTATTGTTAATGGGTTCTCGTGGAACAGGAGTCGATGAAGTACTTAGTTGTCTTGAAAAGCAGGCGATAATTTTTGGTAACCCGGTGAGAATAATTTCTGACAGGGGAGCAGCTTTCACATCCAATGCGTTTAAGGAGTATTGTATCAGACAGTGTATACAGCATTTACTGATAGCAACAGGTGTACCCCGCGGCAACGGTTAAGTAGAAAGGATGCATAAGATAATTGTTCCAATAATTTCAAAGTTAAGCCAAGAGAATGAGGGAAACTGGTACAAGTATGTGGGCCGTGCGCAACAACTTGTTAATAATACTGCTCCAAGAAGTACAAGAGTTCCACCTTTTACGATTTTGACAGGAATAGAGATGCGTAGTCCTGATGATCCCGAAATAAGAAAGCTGACAACCGATTCGTTAATACAAGAATTAGACTGTAGTCGTGATGAGATTAGAGCGGAGGCTCGAAAGAATATTTATGAAATACAGCAGGAAATGAAAAGGACGTTTGACAAGAACAGGAAATGGGAAAGAAAATACAATTTAAACGAGTTAGTGGCGATTAAACGTACGCAGTATGGGACAGGTCTAAAGTTGAGAGGTAAATACTTAGGACCATATAAAGTCACGAAGGTGAATAGGCACTGTCGATACGACGTTGAGAAAGTTGGCGATGGTGAAGTACCTTGTAAGACCTCAACAGTGGCTGATTTCATGAAGCCTTGGCTAGGATCATTCGGGTCGAATGACTTCTCAGGACAGCCGATTGTAGGAAATGAAGTGTCAGGCGGGCATAATCATAGCAATCGGGCAGTAGTTAGTGAGCGAGACAGAACTACACGCAGCGGCCGTACGTATCTGGTTGACTCACTCATTAGCAAATAAAGAGAAGCGTTGATTCAAAAAGCACTCGCAATCGTACTCTCGCATCGATCACATCGCGCACCCAAATTATCACTAAGGCCATTTAAATAATAAAAAATATATGTATTCTTAACACAAAGAAACATTGTTAATAAATAAGACTAAATAAGGAAATCACAAATTAAAAGTAATTAAAAGTATAATTGCAAAAAGGGTATATTAATTTTGGTCAGAAGTGTGCAACGCATAGAAGGAAGCATCTGCGACCTATAAAGTATATATATTCTTGATCAGCATGACGAGATGAGTTCAAAAGCCATGTCGTACGTCAGTCCGTCCGTCCGTCTGGATCAACGCAAACTCCTAGACCGTAAGGGCTACAGAGCTGATTTTGCATGTAGGCTTGTATATACAGCAGGGGTTGTATATCTCGGATTCAGTCGGATCGGATCACTATATCATATAGCTCCCATACAAATGGCAAAGTCACGAACAGTGACTTTTCTCAATATTTTTTGGTGATTTAATATTGGTGAGTTAATTACACATATAAACGAATATGCCAAATTTGATCAAGATCGGGTGACTATATCATGTAGCTCCATAGGAACGATCTTTCGGAAACAGTGACTTTTGTGAATAACTTCGTTACTTTTAACGCGATTGCTTTCAAATTAAACATTTGTTAGTTTTGTAAACTCTCTAGTTTTCAGTTATTGAAAATCCCCCTTGGGATTGTCTTTATATTTTCGGATTTTTATTTCCTTTTAAAAAATTTGCACATGTGTTCTTATTCATTATATTTTGAGAGAGTGTGCCGTACGTATTTTTGCACGACCCGGGAGTGACATCAACATTGCGAATGGCAACAAAATCATTGACTCTATAGGATAAAGGTGCCGTATGCCTTAAAGCGTACCGCTTTTCATTGCGCTCCTCCGATAATTGAATTTTCGCACTTGCCTCTTGCCTAGTGGCCTCAAGGTTACAGGGGTTTTCTGAACTAAACTTCTCGTCAAGATACTCGGTTAAGTCGTCTACTTGGGGCCTCGCTGATCGCAACCAAACAACAACATTGACGCACTGAGTTATTAATAGCGTTATTAATAGCGAACTCCACACGATTAACCAATTTATACCAATCGGCTTGGGCTAAAGGTTCTGACAGCTTTCCCAACATTGGGGTCAACACACGGCTCACACGCTCGACCTGCCCATTGGCTCGAGGGGAGCAGTCGCTACTTTAATGTGGTCAATATTTCGGTTTTCTACAAATTCAGCAAACTCAAACAACGTAAAACACGTACCTCTATCGGATATAACTCTTCTTGGTCGGCTATAATAATCAAAATATTTTTCTAATGCGGCGGTAACTTCTTTGGTACTAGTGGAATTTACGGGATACAATTTCACAAACTTTGTAAATGCGTCAATCACTACTAAAAGGTGCTTTCTTTTTGATGTAACACTCGGTAAGGGACCTAAGTAGTCAACATGAATAGTATCAAATGGAATCGGAATTTTCGGAATACTATGCAAGGTTCTATTATGTAGTTCTTGGAACAGTATGTAGAATACACGGCAGACAATCTTTTATAAACGCCTCAACCTTTGGATTCATTAACGGGAACCAGTACTTTTCTTTCAAATTGTTTACACATTTCTCAACGCCTAAGTGACTTAGTTTCTCGTGACACCTTCTTATTAATTCCCCTTACATGCGCGCCGGTGCATACAAACACAGTCTTTCCTTAGCATTTCTTTTGTACACTATACCATCTATTAACTCAAATCCAACATCATTTTTCTAAATTTTCTCTTAGTTTACGGATATCCGGATCTCTTATTTGTTCTGACTGCAATAATAAATCAACATCTTGCGGAGACGCACCCACTACACCAACTAGGTTTGCCGACTCATTTCGATCGAGCTGGTCACTTATTTCGATTCGGTTACTTAATCTCGGGTCAACAGAACTTTCATTTAAAGAAACGCCAGGTTTATTCTTAACCAGTTTTAACCGACTTCTTTCTAAACATAGCTCACACGGTCTGAAACAACTCTTCGCTAAATGAACACACGGGTTTGTCCCAAATGGTCTTAAATAATTCTTCCCTAATGGAGCACATGGTTTTATTTTACACGGTTTTATCTCACACGGGTCTGTCGCACACGGTTTTGTCTCAAACGGTTTTATCTCACACGGTTTTGTCTCAAACGGGTCTATCTCACAAGGTTCAATTGGGGCATTCTGGTCTCTCTTCACTAATAAATCGCAAGGATCAAAATCACCTTCTACAATATTCTCTAACAACTCGGTTTGCCGACTTAATGCGTCTACATGGCCCATGTTTGAACCGGGTCTGTGAGCAATGGTATCAAAGTTTTCCAATTCCAACGATTTTTTACTCAAGGTTTGGACCAATGAATTACAATCGGTAACAATCAAAAAAGGTCTGTGTTCTAAATAAACGCGAAATCGGCGCACGGCATATATTATGGCCAAAGTTTCAAGCTCAAAACTGTGATAACGGGACTCGGCGGCTGTCGCCTTTCGGGAATACTAAGAGACTGGATGGATTTTGCCATCAGTCTGTCTTTGCATCAAAGAGGCACCAAAGCCATTTGAACTGGCGTCAGTATGCAACTCAGTTTCGTAGTTAGAGTTAAAGATAGCTAATACGGGCGGACTGGATAAGGCGGATCTTAATGTAAGAAATACATTTTTAGCGGTTTTGTTCATCGGAAATGGACCACCTTGTTTAAGCAACTCAGTTAACGGTTTAGCTATGCGGGAGAAATTCGGAACAAATTTGCGAAAATAAGAGAATAAGCCTACGCACGAGTGTAATGCTTGGCTGTTAAGTGGTTCTGGGTATTCTTGAATAGCTTTTAGATGTGTATTATTTGGTAAAATTCCCTTATCACTGACTTCATATCCTAAATAATCTATGCTCTTCTTGTAGGAAAATGCTTTTCTTCAAATTGAGCTCTAAATTGTACTGAATAAAACGATCTAACAGTTTTGCTAACAACTTAAGATGCTGATCTACGGTGCGGGTGGCAAGAATAATGTCGTCCATATATACTACAAGTTCTCGATCTCTAATCATATCACTAAGTATGTTCGACATAAATCTCTGAAATACAGCTGGTCCGTTCTTTAGACCAAAAGGCATTCTCAGATATTCGAACTGCCAATCGGGTGTAACGAATGCGGTGTATTTAATTGAATCCTCTTCCATGCTACATGGTAAAAGCCACTTTTCAAATCTATGACGGAGAAAACGGTCTTGCCCTCCAGGTATTCTAGGCAATCTTCTATCAAAGGCAACGGAAAATTATCCCTCACAGTCTTCTTATTTAAACCTCGATAATCAACGCACATTCGTATATTGCCATCCTTTTTTCGCACTAGGACGATGGCGGACGCATAAGGGGAGTTGCTTGGTCGGATTACATTATTGGCTAACAACTCACTAACCGTTTTAGAAACGATTCCTCTTTCATAATATGATAACCTTCTAGAACTACTATGAAATGGTGTTGTATTTGTCAGACATATTCTCATATTATATTTAGGCAACCCGTAATTAATTGAAAATCGGTCAATGTAATGCTCATGCACAATGTCTCGGCACTCACGCATCGCGCCTAATCCAAATTCACTGCCAACAGTAGTATTCCCGGTATCTGACAGCGTTGCACAAACGGTTTGCAACTCTGTTAGCCATTCTCGAAACGGGGATGCATTCGTGTTTACATTAAGGTTATTACAATTATTATCTAGATCAATGGTGTTATTACTAATGGTATTATGCTTAGGATATTTAGTAAACAGGATGCACAGAAGGATTTGTAAACAAAAGCAATGGTACTCTTTAATGATGCGGAATTCTTTTCATACTTTCTTACATTTTCAATCAATGAGAACTTAAGACCTATTTTATTCAAGGCGTCTCTACCAAGAAGTAGTTGTGTCGGCATAATATTATCGGGAATAACTAAAAATTTAATTTCATAATATTTTTTGCAAAACAGAACTAAACATTTGACTGTTTCAAAAGTCAGAATAGAGCCACCGCTCTGTCCATGAAAAGAACTTTTAACTAATTTATCGCAATCTAAATGCGGCATCAACGCTCTACTGGCAAAACTTACTGGGCTTACGGAATCTTATAGGGCAAAAATGTTCTTAACATCAGTGCATCCCCTTTTACAAGATATTCTTAAACTTACTAATTGAATAAATAACTTATGATCAATGGTGTCCGGGTCTTCATTAGCGCTCATGGCGGCAATCTGGGTTCGCATTGGACAATTCCGGTATTGATGGCTCACTTTGAAGCATCGATATCAACTTCCTTTTGGTCTCTCCGGGCGTGGACAGTCAAACATTAAGTGACCAATCTGGCGACAATTGAAACATCTCTTCTCCTTTGTAGCAGGCGTAATGGCCCGCGCACGGTCTGAAGTCTGACGAGCCTGACGAACGTAGTTTTTGGCTGGTGGCTGAACTGTCTGAAAACGCATCATCTTCTCTCGCAATTCGTTCAGAGAAGTACAATAATACAAAGGAGCTGACAATCCGGTTCGATCTTGTAGTCCGTCCGTACAATGTATTTGACCACATCGGTGTCTTCAAAAGTGCCCTGCTGAGCAATATTTCGCATAATGATGAAATACTACAAGAGTGACTCTCCTTTGCCAATCGGGCGCTTCCTCATCTGGTTAGCAATCTCGTAGTTTGTCATTTGTAGTCCAAATACCTTCACAAGGGCATCCTTCAGCTCGTTCCAGGTGGTAGTCTTTTCATATGTCATGTATGCTTTAGCAGATCCTTCCAGTAGTCGGTTGCCCAACGACCAACATTGGGCATCACTCAGTACATACACTCTTGCCACTTTCACCAGCTCACAAATCCATACGTGAACGGACAGATCACCATCACCAGAGAATTTAGGTACGGTAGTTTCGACATCCTTCAAGTTCATGCGCCAATTATATTCCGGTCTGCTTAAGTTCTCCTCCAGCTCCATAACACGTGTTTTTAGCTCCATTAGGTTTTAACGTGCTGTATACAATTCGATGCTACTAAGAATCGAAGCCAATTCGTCGGTTTCGCTCGCTTGTGCGCTTTCACGAACATGCACGTTCGCGTCTTGTCCTACAGAGGACTCACGAGACATCGTCGGCAACTGGTTAGCACCCACTTGATCCGGTGTACTTGGCTGCTCAATGTTTCCCAAGCCGCGCTGCTCAATAAGAGGCTCCGGACCAACATCCACAAGTTGTCCGGCAAGCACATTTGCAGGGACTGCTGGGCGGACTGCCTGCTCTTCGGGTACATCACTCTCTCCAGACTGATTCTGTGCCATGGCTGCTTTTACCAATGCTCGCAATTGGTAAATTGACGCTTCTCTATCGCAAGGTACTTCCTTGGCCGCTAGCAACTCAAACAATGCGGTTTTGTTTAATTTAATGATCTCGGTGTATTTCATGAAAATACTTTCTTTAGGGCAAACCCCACACCTGATTTGTAAAATCTCTAGCTTTCAGTTATTAATCCCTTGGGATTGTCTTTATATTTTCGAATTTTTATTTCCTTTCAAAAAATTTGCACATGTGTTCTTATTCACTATATTTCGAGAGAGTGTGCCCGTACCCCGTACCCCCTTAGTGTATTATACCCTTTTAGTGTGACCAAATTCAGTTATCGGGGAAATTCACTGAGACGAGGAGCGGGCATATTTAAAATATTCTTAATGTTTACATTTTAATATTCCTCCTTTTTGAAATTTCTTGCCCTGCAACTCTATTCATCAATACACAAACAAAATATTATTTCTCTTTTAACTACCATTTTTTCTTCTTCTTCCATTATTCCCTAAGCAAAGCACGGCACGCATACACATACAGTTCATGTAGCGTTGCGTCTGTGTGAGTGTGCGTGTGCTCTGTTGATTTGATGATGACGTAGTAGGCAGCAAGCAGCGCTGCCGGCAGCGTTTAAACCGATTTATATTGACAGTAACTTGTGTTTTATTTATACGATCAGATTCAAATTTTGGGATCTGAGATTTTATTCAATACTATCATATTGGTAAATTTCATGGGGATACTCCAATTTTGCGAAAATGTTTCTTCTAGAGCTATATGATATAGTTTTCGATCGTAAAGATTTTCATACTTTATCTTACCCGGGTAATATAAAACCCAAAAAAAAATTTCTTCCCGATAGCTCTTAAGACGGCTGAGTAAAACGCATACACACAGACGGACATGGCTATATCGACTCAGCTTCTCATGCTGATCAAGAATTTATATACTTTATGGGGTCGGAAACGTCTCCTTCTGTGCGTTAGAAACATCTGACCAATTTTATAATACCCTCTGCAAGGGTATAAAAACGAGTGTGTACGAGTGTACACATACATATGCAAAACGAGAACACACCCTTCAGTACCAAATTGTCGCCGTTGACAATGTCGCCCAATTGACCGAGCCACAGACGTCGTCAGAGAAAAATTCTGCCGGCGTTTTTCATGCTGAGGTTAGCCGACGGCACCCGAAGGAACAAATTTCGTTATCGAAACCCAATCGGCTGCCGAAAAAGAATTTAGGAAAAAAAATTTTCTCAATCGAAAAGAATAATTTTTGTTACGATATATAGATTATAGATACATTTCATATCATATTGACATACAGCTTTCCATTGCCGGTTGTTCCTATTTATACTCTGCGTTTTCGGCACGCGACAAAGCGGAAAACGGAAAGCAACATCCGACATTGTTGCTAAGCAGAATTTTCGTAAATCTGTGATTTGTTGTTGTTGTTTCCCTTTCGGATTTCTGCGCGCGTCGCTTGCCTTTTTCGTTTTTCTGTGCATTTGCGATTAACTTCCGTGCGAGCAGCTTAGCTTATTATTAGTTTTCTTATTGTGAAAAATTTATATAAAAATAGTCATTTTGTTGGCAAAATTTGTTTTTCTATATTTTTTTGTTTTCCTTTTTAAATATGTACAACACTATGTGTTTATAGTTTTGTGTACATATATAAAAAAAATAACAAAATTAAATAGTGTAATTCATAATTGCATAAAAATAAAGAGTAATAATTGCAAAAAGGAAAACTAAAAACATTCAGAAAAAATAGGAAAGTGGAATGTTCCAGAACATGAAAGGAAAAAAAACAAATTTTGCCAACAAAATTAATCACATAGACGTAGCAGGTTCGATTCCGGGCCGTGGCCATGCAATAATTTTTTTATACCATACACCCATAGGGTGAAATGGTATATTAACGTCGCCAAAATGTATGTAACAGGCAGAAGGAAGCATCTCCGACCCCACAATCTATATATATTCTTGATCAGGATCAACAACCGAGTCGATCTAGCCATGTCCGTCTGTCCGTCCGTCCGTCCGTCCGTCTGTCCGTCTGTCCGTATGAACACCTAGATCTCGGAGACTGTAAGAGCTAGAGCCACCAAATTTGGTATGTAGACTCGTGTAGTATGTAGAGTGATCAAGTTTATTTCAAATTTTTGCCACGCCCCTTCCCGCCTCCGCAATTTAAAAAAAACGTTTATCTCAAAAACTATTCCAGCTAGAGACACCATATTTGGTATGTATATTCGCTTAGTAAATGCACACATTTTGTATGCATACGCCCACGCCCTTTTCCGCCTCCGTAATTTGAAAAACTTAATTATCTCCCGTATTTTTTTAAACAAAAAACAGTCGAGTTATGCATATGCAAACGTTTTTCCATAAGGCCGGAGTTGCCCGTTGGCTGGTGGGGGCGCTGAGTGAGCGAGATACTAAAATATGCTTGTAAGAAGCATGTGAAAATGCATTTGTTTAATAAAGTTGAAATATTTGCTTTACTGGTGTATGGTATACCTAAGTCGGCGAGACGACTTACTTACTTCATTTTTATTTTGTTTTCATAATAAATTAATTTCTTTCTTTTCTCTCTTTTTTTTCCATTTTTAATAATCATTATTTAATATTTTGTAATAATATTGCGTTTTCTATACTCACACGCAGAATAATTGAAATATTTGATCTGTGCTGTCTTTATTTCATAGGAATTTTAGGTACGTTACGGCGGTCGCAGAGCAATAATAATTGTTGCGTTTGTCAAGGTTTCAAGGAACCTTGGCACACGCAGAGCAATTGAAACAATTGCTTCGCGCTGCTTTTATTTCATAGGAATTTAGAAGCGTCGCGGCGGTCGCAGATCAACTAGAATTATTGAATTTGTTCGCACATGCAGAACAACTGAAAAATTGTATTTGCTGAGATTCGGAGAAATGTCTCATCATACAATACACAAACAAATTGGTTCGATCTCACGTTATAATGGTTTATTTCCTCTTGTAATCTCTCTCGGGTGTTCTCCACCCAGCCACCTCCGGCTTCGGCCTTCTGCTGATGCTGAAGCTGTTGCTGCTGATGCTGTTGCGGCTGATGCTGCTGCAGCCGCTAATGCTGTTGCTTTTGTTAACTTGTATGTAAGATCATCATATACAAATCATAAATCGTTCTGGGAACAGGAAAGAGTCGAGGCCCCGTCTTTTTTCCTGGGTCTCGTTCCCCAATTTAGTGACCAGGGTTGGTAACTTGTGCCGATCCTGGACTCCAACTCGCGTCTCTGTGCTTCATAGCGAGAGCAGTGAAATCGTCGGATGCCTCGTGCCCGAAACGCTTTAGATGAACTCTGAAACAGCAATAGCCGATCAGAATTTGCGTCAGGTAAAACGTAACTGGCCCGTGACTTCTGCCTATCCACTGCTGAAGGTCTGGGATAAGGCAGTAAGTCCAACGGCCCTTCGCAGATTCCGTCCATCGTTGCTGCCATCGAGCCACATGTTCGCCTCGTAAATCTTGCCGTATACTGGCTAAGGGCGATCGCTCAACCACCGGTGGTGTGGAGTGTAGCGCTCTGTACATCGCATCTGCTTCGTACACTAGAACGATCGGAGACAGACCAGCGATGACATGCGCAGTATCGTCTGAAATTGTGCGGAACGCACTGCAAATTCTCATTGCGCAGAGTCTAAAGACCGATTCCAGCCCTCGCCTATAGCTTTTCATCCGTAGCGCTAGGGCTAGTGCCCAAACAGGGGCAGCGTACAGGGAAATGGATTTTGTCACGCTAGTTAACAACAGCCTTCTCTCTTGTTTGGGGCCTCTTGTATTGAGCATGATCCTTGCCACGCACCGGCCAATAGTTGCAATGGCGTTGTTGCATTTTTGTTCCGCAAAGCTCCTTTTCCGTTACCACCACCACATAATGCGTGTGCCCGGATCAAAATTTAGTCTGAGGACTCCGTCGTTCATGGAATTCCACAGGAGAGGGCCCAGGACTGAACCCTGTGGTACTCCAGCAGAGATGCTATATTCCTCCGAGCGGTCCACTGTCGAGTATGTGCAGCAGATTACCCTGAACGCCGAAAGACGCCAGACTGTCCATTATACGACTCCATTCAGCCGAATTGAATGCGTTTCTAATGTCGAGAGTCACCACCATGCAGTATTGTTTGGTTCCCCCTTTCCATCGGTTACCAGATATGGCGTCTCTGGCTGTGTCCACAACTGTGCTTATCGCGTCTATCGTTGATCTTGCGTTTCTAAATCCGTATTGGTTTGGAGAAAGTCCACCTCCTTGCTCAATAGCCCTGTTGAGCCTACGCGCTATGAGCGATTCCAATATTTTCCCTGCTGTGTCCAGAAGACAGATAGGACTATACGATGAGGCTTCGCCGGGGGCTTGCCGGGTTTTGGTAGAATTACCAGATTCTGCGTTTTCCATCTGGATGGAAAATTTCCTTCTCTCAGGCATGCATTATACATTTTTATGAACACATCAGGGTGCAGATTAACTGCCAGCCTTAAAGCTCGGGGACAGGAGCTTTCTTATTATTTAGTTTGTTGACGATTTCCAACAGTTCTGTTTTCGTGCACGCTGTTATCTCACTGCTTCGAGTTGCCAGTGGTAGCTGGACCTGTTTTTGTGGGAAAAGTGAGCTGACGATTTGATTCAGATTCGCTGCATCAGATGGTATTGATGTTTTCCCGACATCACACAGTGGGCGAAACGGCTGATTTAGCAGCGATTAATTAATAACTTCTGCAAAAATTATGCTATTTTTGTACGGTTTTTTTTTGTAGATAAATTTATTACACATCAAAACTAATGAACAAAAATTGTTTCATTCAGTGAAAATATTTGTTTTTATTATTTGTTCCAATGTAGTGTGTTTTATTCTATGTCTGGTCGTTTTCGCTCAATTTTCAGAAATTTCGTTACACATTTCAAAATTTTTTTTTTTTTGCTGTTACTTATAAAGAATACATACACATATAAAAAAAATTCAAATAAATTGGACAGCTACATATATTATTAAAAAAGCTCATCGGAAATTTAATATTCTCTTGCATGTGTACTCATTTTTAGCAAGAGTTATGTTTAATCGAGAAAATATATGCTTGTGTCTTTAAAAAAAAAACATGTTTCTTTCTTAAAACATACATTTATTTAATCATTCAATATAGAGTAAATATAATCAACTTCAAAAATATTTTATATACTTTTTTTTTAATTTTTCAATTTTACGCCTAATCGGTATCTGATGTTGTGCAATCTGATAACTCTTCTTGTGCGTCTTTACTTATAATAAGACTAATAATGTCTTTATATAAAAATTGACCTTTTTTAGAAAATTTATCTGTGGATTTTGCTAACATTGTAATAAATGGTGTGTGGTTTAATCGAAACTTTCTCTGGACTTTATTTCTGGCCTCAAGAGCTTCTTTTGACATCATACCTATCGGAAGGGCAAAGTGTTCTATAATTTCTGCACCGTGAATCAAAATTTTATGGACAGATGAAGGCATATAGAACCATGGGTACTTGTCTACAAATAATATTGCAGTTTGAAATGCATAATGTTTAAAGGCCTGTGTATCAATTTCACATCCGGATGCTAGTGTTCGTAAGATTACACTAAATCGAGAATTTAAAAGATATAACTCCAGTTATTTTGGCAGCTAATTTTGCATCATGAAAAAACTTTCTCGCTGTGTTGCCGTTATTTGTATTGCCTGAGCCACCTGGCTGGGGAATATCAACCAATATACCCATCTCCTTTCGCAAATTCTTTTGTATTTCCATTTTTCTAATATCAACAGCTGATTTATCTGTACTTCGAACTTGCCAATTTGTAATTATCAGTCTATAGCTAATATGCAGAATGCAATCAAGGAACCGAATCCAAGCATGTAGACTGGATAAACCATATTCGTAGAGATTTTCTTTGCATGGTAAATTTTTAATATCACTGAGATCATTCATTTTTTTTGGAGTTGTACCACATATTCCACAAACTGAAGATGACGATTCCGCAAAAACACTAATACTTTTCCATCTATCATGGTCATATAAAATTGATGATGTACTTCAAAACTTTCTACAATAGTTGGCTGTATTGTTGTTATTTGGCTTTTGACATTATTTACATCATTAACCAAATCTGCTGTTTCCTTTCGACAAAGCACTTTTAATGGCCTGCAATAACGAGTGGATTAAGGTTTCTCATTCTTCCAAACTTTTTCTGATCCACGAAGTATTTCCAACGGTACCAAGTACACCGAAAACATGTGCTGATCGATCATACAAGCGTTTAAATCATTAAAATTTTGGCGATAAGTTGAGTGGCCACTACTTCCATCACAGCCCCATTTATATATAGCAGTTAGCTGGCAACCATTGTTATTCTCTATACTTGGAAAATCTTTATAATCTGCTTTATATATTCGGGATACTCTGTGGTCAATTAAATTTTGTAAAGGTACCTCGCATGAATGATCAGTTACTTCTAGACCACTAGGATAGCACAGTTTTTTTACAGACCGCAATACATCATACGTCGGAAAAATATTTGCATTTCGCTTTTTGGTACCACGCTGCAAGTCCGTGTAAGCCTTCTTTCTGTAACCACCATCAATATATAAGGCTATGGCTTCCTCTGGTGTGTAGTTAATTGGGTATTTATCATCGGATTGAATGAACGATATTACTTTCTTGGGAAGACTTTCATCACTTCGCTTTCCACAATTGTACAAACTAGTACTTGCCGCAAAGACCAACTCATTGCTCTGAATTTCCTTGACAATGTCCGACAATTTTTTTTTTTTGGTTTTTCCCTGACTATCTCCCTAACTGAGTTTAGGTCGTCCAACATTTGAAATTTGGTCCACCAATACTAGATCGTCATCTAACCACTCTTGGTTGTTTACCTCAAAATTTTCGCAAATTCGGTGGTTCTCTTTCCATTTCCATGTCAATTTTTTATGAAATTTTTAATTTTCATGGCAATGTACGCGCTTTGGTCGAATTTAGTTTTATCAATAATATTGGTGTATAAGTTAACAGCCAAGTCAACGAACGGCCCTCGCAATGATTTCGAGCAACCCGCGCGATACAAATGCAACGTAATCAAAATGGCATTGGCCGAAGCAACGGCCAGCCGTTTTAGTTGTGTCGCAAGCGTTGAGTTCTTGTTGGGAATATGCTGAGTCGGCTTTTACCACAAGCCCGTCGCATGATCTTCTATGTACTTCTTATACATTTTCTGTAGATTCGTATTTCCTGTTTTATGTACTTAGATTTAGCCTTTATTTCATTCCATTCTTATAATCAGTTGCTGTCAGACGATTGACTAATAAAGATATTGATCATTTAACATTTACTGCGGCACACTGCCGTTAAATATTTGCTTATTAATACACCGTTGAGCCACAAGGTCAACCGTTCAGCAAGAGGACGAAGTCAAGTCTTCCACCATAATCGTTTTGATATACAACTCTACCCGCCGCTACACCGGTGACGTCACAACTGCCGTCAGAGGGAAAGTTGGAATTAAATAATTGGCGCCCAACAGGCGTTGGGACCTAAACAAAAACATGTAAGTGAATGTTTGGTAAAAATTGAAAAAAATTTTATGAAAATTTAAAAAATATAAAAATAAAAAGTAAAGAATTTGTGAGTGAATTGGCAGCGCGAAATTGAGCATTGCGGTACAGGTTAATTGTGATATTGTTGACGTGCAAGTGCGTTTTAAAAAAAAAAAAAAATAAAAAAAATTAAAAAGAAAAAAACAAAAAAATAAATAAATATTTTGCGCTTCGTTGGTTGCTCATGACTTGGGCTTATAGAAATATAAAGGTAGAGTACGACAGTGACGAAGAACAAGAAATAGGATTTAGGCCAGAAGTCAACAATCAATTAGAAATGGAACCGGCTCTGCTAAAAGCGTTAGTGGAAGGTGCTGTGAACAGTGCACTCTTAGAACAAGAAAGGAGACTGAAAGACGAGTTCCGAACGGAACTCGAGACCATTAGAGGGCAAGTTACTGCTTTAAGGATAGAGACTCCACAGGTTGAGGTATATCAGAGAGTGACAATTGACCCTAGTGTGAAGTGTGAAGTTAAGTTAGACATTGTAAAGTCAGTGCCTAGCTTTGATGGAAATCATGAGGAGTACGTGTCTTGGCGACAAGCGGCTACAGACGCATATGAAATTTTCAGAAGATACGTAGGCAGTGAGGCGCATTACGAGGCTGTGGCCATTTTTAAAAATAAAATCACTGGGCCGGCTCGAGCAATCCTTACGTCGCACAACACAGTGCTTAATTTCGACGCCATTATTGCCAGACTGGACTGCACATACGCAGACAAGTCGTCCTTACGCGTACTAAGACAGCAACTCGAACTAGTAAGGCAGGGTGACCTAAGCCTAATGAATTATTACGATGAGGTAGAAAAGAAGCTTACTCTTGTGACAAATAAGATAGTAATGACACATGACGAACAGGCTGCGTCCATTCTTTGTGCAGAAATTAGAGACGACGCACTACATGCCTTCATGGCAGGACTCAAGAGGTCCCTAAAATCCTTGGTGATCCCAGCGAAGCCCATTGATTTACCATCCGCACTAGCAGTGGCCCGTGAGGCTGAAAATAGCATTGAAAGGAGTGCATTTTCTGCATCGTAGCGAATAATAAGTTTGGCAGTCGTAACCAGGCTAAATAAGGTAGGAGCCAGGAAAACGGGGCTCAAAAGAGATATAATAATTCGGAGCGTACATCGGGCAATAGGCGCCAAAAAGTTAACAATGTTACCCAAAAAGCACCTAGCCAAGACGATGAAAAATATGGAGAGATAGCCGAGAATACCCTTACAGAAATAGATGACGAGAGTGACGGATCTGAAAGCAACGATTTGTTGAATTTTTTAGGGTATGTTCCCAACTGCCGTTCGTCGAGCGTCAGTTGGCTGGCAGAACATTAAAGATTCTTGTCGACACTGGGGCGGCAAAAAATTACGTTAAACCCGTAAAGGAGTTAAAAAACGTAACACCCGTCGGAACCCCATTTACTGTGAACTCCATTCATGGGTCCAGTAAAATCCAACAAAAATGTTCAATGGTAATTTTTGGGAAAGTTGACACGTTTTTCTTATTAGATACCCTGGACACCTTTGACGCAATAATAGGCTTCGATCTGCTCACGCAGGCGGGGGTAACCACGGACCTAAGGGAAAACATGTCGATGATATCGAAGTCCCAGATTCTGTAAGAGCCGAATTTAAGAAAATGATACTAAAAAGAATTAGTGCATTCGCGACCCCTAACGAGGCGCTGCCTTATAATACTTCAGTCGTTGCTAGAATCCGAACTGTAGACAATAAGGAGATATATTCAAAGCTCTATCCGTACCCGGTAGGCGTGTCAGAATTTGTAAACAACGAAGTCGCACAGCGCGGAATCATAAGGCCATCAAGATCTGCGTATAACAGCCCGGCCTGGGTTGTTGATAAGAAGGGGACAGACGCCAGCGGTAATAAGAACAAGCGGCTTGTCATTGACTTTAGGAAGTTAAATGAGAAAACCGTCGCCGACCGTTATCCGATGCCAAGTATCCAACTAATTTTAGCTAACCTCGGAAAAGCTAAGTTTTTCACAACATTAGATCTTAAATCCGGGTACCACCAGATTTACCTGGCGGAGGGCGATCGGGAAAAACGTCCTTCTCAGTAAATGGCGGAAAGTACGAGTTCTGTCGACTACCTTTTGGTTTAAAAAATGCGGGTAGCATTTTTCAAAGAGCAATCGTCGATGTCTTGCGAGAACAAATTGGCAAGATATGTTACGTCTATTGTGAGGAACATTATATACACAAGAATAATGTCCCACACAACAAACAAGCTACAACAAACAAGATACAAACAGCCAGATACAAACGCAGCCAAGACACAAACCAAAATATAAGAGTGAGATCAGATGTGAATGATCAAATAAACAAGGCCAGCCGAACATTGCAGATCGAACCCCACGCAACCGCTGACGATTTCGTACAAGCGGGAAGATGCGTGGGAGACATAATGCGATAAGTTCGGTCGTATAAGAGCCAATACAAGAGGCCGACCGAATATTGCCGATCGAACCCCACGCAACCGCTGGCGATTTTCGTACAAGCGGGAAGATGCGTGGGAGACATAATGCGATAAGTTCGGTCGTATAAGAGCCAATGCGAGAGGCCGGTCGAACATGGCCGATCGGACCCCACGCAACCGCTGGCGATTTCGTACAAGCGGGAAGATGCGTGGGAAACATAATACGATAAGTTCGATCGTATAAGAGTATTTGGAACCCGGCTTGACTGCATAATTGCACACAAAAGGGGGCATTGGCCTACTTATGCAAATTAAGAGCACAGAGAGGCAAATATGAGTGCATGCATTAGAATACGCTGAATAAATGTACATGCATGTTCACACGTACACTATGCGTGAGGGAGAGTATCGATGACCAAAAGCGTACTCTCTGCCTACGTCACGCTCATGAGAATGAAAGCAGTTAGATTGCGAGCAGCCAAAATCTGGTGAGCGAGATGCATATGAAAGTGTATTTGCATGGGGATTTAAAATACAATACATTAAATTAATCAGGCTATTTATGTTTAAATGATAATTTTAGTTAATACAATTAGTATATATGTGTGTAAATATCAATATTGAGCAAATATGGGTGAAATTGGGTATGACGAGTGAATCAAAGGGAGCGACGGGCGACGGCAGCGCTGGCAGAGAAAGCAGAGAGAGTCAACGGGATACGAAGGGCGGCCAATAGAAAGGCGACGCCAATGCGTGAAAGTGATGGAAGCACGTAGATACAAGGGAGCGAGACAAGGACAAGGAAATAAATGGGCGCTCAGCCACAAAGAAAGTGGACATATGCGCAAGGGATTTACGGGACTTTCACCACGCATAGCAACAAGTGGATGCGTGGGTGAAAGCAGAGGGCCGATGGAAATGTACCAGCTGTATAGCGGTACTACACCAAGATATTCCTGAGGCCGTGGGAATTGCCTATATAAAGGCAACGCCCATCAAGCAGATCATCAAGTCATCAAGTCGTGATCAAGTAACAAGTAATTAAGGCCTTACGAGTAACCTTAAGAACTTATCAAGGAAACAAAGGGAGCGGAGGAAAAACAAGGAACTATACAGGCCTTACGAGTAACCTGTACAGTTTATTTCGACTGCAACAAGTCCTTAAATAAGGATAGTAAGCACCGCACCCAAGCTAGAGTGAGTTGGAGAGAAGCCAAGCATTTCCAGGAGTATCCAAAGTCAGTGGTAGGCACGAGGATATATCCTACTGCCGGAAATTCCAGGATCTATATATCCTGACGATCACCAATTACTGAGGAACATCCTGCTTCGTGATAGTCGCTACGGGATGTATCCCAGAACCTAAAAGCGAAAGCCATCTCAACAAACAATAGCGAAAGGGGTGCAGAGGTGTGGAGCACCAACCAAGCGCAGGATACAGGCCGAGACAACGACCCGCAACGGTTGCAGGAGCAAAAGGAAGGCAAGAAGGGACGACGAGGGATTGCGAAGTGATTCGACAACGCTGTCCAAGCCCAGACCTACCGTAGAGAAACTCGTCATAACCAATCAAGCCCATAAAACGATCGCAAATAAACGTATTATAAAAAACCAAATCAATAAACAAAGCTGTTCAGATTTCACCGGGGCACAAAATAAATTTTGTTGTGCCGAACCTAGCCCACGAGATATCATAAATATCCCGAAGGACGAGAAAGGATCGTTACAACTGGCGCCCAACGTGCTATACTGGTGAAATTTAGAAATAAAAAAAAATACAGTTTATAAATCAGGAAAAGATCAAAAATGGGAAAAGGATGGATTTACCACATGAAGAAGGAGGATTTGGTACAGACAGGCCAAAGGATCGGGATCGAGATAACCGGCACAGTGGAGGAAATGAGGAAACAGCTAGGCGAGTGGGTAGAAAGGAATGAAACGGACCCAGACTGGAAGGAGGAAATAAATAGATTGGAAACAAAGTACTCGAAAAATATAAAAATGAAAACAATAGCAAGCACATCAAAAACATGCGAAAGTGAGGCTGAGGAATTCCAAAAGATAAACATCGCCACACTAGCAATCCCACCATATTTACCACCAAGATGGGGAAGCGAAGGAGCCCTAGATAATGCAGAGACAAAGAGGGACATAAGGAGACAAACAATAGACCCCAAGAAAACGGCACCACATACAACAAACAAGACCACCGAATACGCCAAGGTGGCAAAACAAGTGAGGGAGTGGACATTCAGGTTCGACGGCAATTCCAGACCACTAGAGTTCATAGAACAGATCGAGTGGTCAGCAGACATGTATGGCATCGAACTGGACATGATCCCGAGAGCGATGCCAGAGCTGCTGAAAGATAGGGCACTCAAATGGTACGTCGCAAACAATAAGCAGTGGCGAACATGGAAGGAATTTGTTGAGGGCTTCAAGAAATATTTCTTGCCGAAAGGATTCTTCAACAAATTGGCTGATCAAGTGAAAAATCGCAAGCAAAACAGAAACGAGTACTTCAAGGACTATATGGTGGATATGCAAACATTGATGAGACCCCTAAAAATACCAGAGTACGAACAATTGGAGGTCATATTGGAAAATTGCACTCCAGATCTAAAAATATTCGTTCGGCCGCACAGGGTCAGAGATCTAGACGAGCTGATGCAGTTGGCAGAAGAACACGAGATGCTCGAACAAGAGCGATTCGAGTTCCATCGCGAAAACAATGCTCAAAGAACACATAACAACCAATCAAACCACAGAGGAGGAAATAATCACGGGCCACCAGTCACACAGTGCCGAAGATGCCAGGACAACAGCATGGAGAATCATTCGAGAGCAAACCAAGAAAACAAGAACGTCCGAGACGGAAAAGTCCTGAACCCGAATCAGGCGTGCCGCAGATGCGGGGGAGCCGGACACTGGGCCAGAGAATGCAACAATCAGAGACTCAATTTCTGCTGGCAGTGTGGAAAAGTGGGAAAAAGGACGAAAGAATGTTGTTGGAGCTCGGGAAACGAAAGGCGGTTCCAGCCTATCAGGGGCGAGCAGGGACCCAGCCAACAAGCTCCTCACCACTAATAGGCCAACTAGTAGAAGAAGAGGATCAATTGTCAGCGATTATCGAAGTAGCAGGAATACAGATGAAAGCGACAATTGACTCCGGAGCCACGAGTAGCTTTATCAGCAAGCAGATATTGGAAACAGTGAGGAATAAGGGAAAATGGGAGAACACACACAAACAGGTATACATGGCAGACGGAAAAGTGCGAGACATTGAAGAGCAATGGACAGGATGCGTGAGATTCGGACACAAGGAAATCCACATGCCATTTCTGGTCATGCCAGAAGGAATGGATGCGCTAATATTGGGGTGGAATTTCCTCCGGATTATGAACACAGAAATATCGTGCGGTGGCCACAAAGTGCGAATACCGACAATGAGGCGAATACAGGGCAGGCGCGTAGAAAGAATATCCATCATGGTCACTCAGAAGAGTGACCAGCAAGAAATACAAAGCTTTCTGAGTCAGGAATTGAAGGAATTAGAGAAAGTTAAGGGACTGTCAAAGGTGGGAATACATCGCATAACGATGAAGGACGATATCCCAATAAAACAAAGGTATTACCCGAAAAACCCGAAAATACAAGGAGAAATCAATGCAAAGGTCGACGAACTGTTGACAATGGGATGCATAGAACCATCGCAAAGCCCATATAGCTCACCCATAGTGATGGTGAGAAAGAAACAGACAGGCAAATGGAGATTATGCGTAGATTTTAGACAGATTAACGCAAAATCTATAAAAGATGCATACCCAATGCCACGCATCGATTACATCTTGAATCAACTACGCGAAGCAAAATTCATAAGCAGTTTAGATCTGAAGGACGGATACTGGCAAATTCCGTTAGAAGAGAAAAGTAGACCAATGACGGCATTCACAGTCCCAGGGAAGGGGTTATTCCAATGGAAAGTAATGCCATTCGGTTTACACTCAGCATCAGCAACTTTCCAACGCGCACTGGACCAAGTCATTGGCCCAGAAATGATACCAAACGCATTCGCATACCAAGATGACATTGTGATAGTGAGCAAAACAATCGAAGAACACATGAATCATCTACAAGAAGTGTTCAGGAGATTGAAGGAAGCAAACTTGAGAATTAATGCCGAGAAGTGCCAATTCTTTAGAAAAGAGCTAAAATTTCTAGGCCACTTGGTGACAGAAAACGGTATTGCAACGGACCCAGAAAAGGTGGCCGCAATAGCCCAATTAGAACCACCAACTTGCACAAAGGAATTACGCCAGTACTTAGGAGTGGCATCTTGGTACAGACGGTTCGTACCAGGTTTTGCAGCACTAACACACCCATTGAACGAACTACTAAAGAAGAGAACAAAGTGGCACTGGAGCGAGGAGCATCAGGCAGCATTCGATGCCGTAAAGGAAAGGCTGACTAGTGGCCCAGTATTGGCATGTCCAGACTTCACAAAAACGTTTGTGCTCCAGACGGATGCGAGTAACATGGGATTAGGAGCCATATTGGTACAAAACACTGAGGAAGGAGAGAGAGTGCTATCATACCTGTCAAGAGAATTAAACCCAGCGGAAAAGAACTATTCGGCAACAGAAAAGGAATGCCTAGCGATAGTATGGGCAATACGCAAACTAAAACCATACCTTGAAGGATACCGATTTAAAGTGGTAACAGATCACATGGCGTTGAAGTGGTTGAATAGCATAGAAAGCCCTACGGGCCGTATAGCTCGATGGGCACTGGAACTGCAACAATACGATTTCGAAATAGCATACAGAAAGGGAAAATTAAACATTGTCGCAGACGCTTTGTCAAGGCAACCAATGGAAGGGTGCAGAAGAATAATAGATAATGGTGCCAGATTAAGACAAGCAAACAACGAGTGTGGGTGGATTCAAGACATAATGAAAAAAATAAAACAACAACCACAGAAATATCCGGATTACATTATAGAAAATAGTCAAGTATACAGGAACATTCCACACAGAGCAGGCCAAGAAGAAGTAGTAGCTTGGAAACTATGTGTGCCAAAAACACTACGTAACCAAGTAATGGCCGAAAACCACACGGCAACAACAGCAGGGCATACAGGGAGCAGGCGAACTACTGCCAGGACCGCAGCAAGATATTACTGGCCAGGAATGCAACGAGATATCAGGACATTTGTAGGAAAATGTACGATATGCCAACAATATAAACCCAGCCAACAGCAGGCAGCGGGAAAGATGCTAACACAAATACCGGAAGAACCGTGGTCTACAGTATGCGCTGACTTTGTAGGACCGTTGCCAAGATCGAAACACGGAAATTCGATGCTACTAGTAATCATTGACAGATTTTCGAAATGGACAGAACTGATACCGATGCGGAAGGCAACTGCAGAAAGTCTAGTTAAGGCTTTTCGAGAGAGGACACTGTCTCGATTCGGAGCTCCAAAAATGGTGATAACGGACAATGGAGTTCAATTCACTAGCAGGATATTCAAAAAAATGTTAGAAGAATGGGGATGCCAACACCAACTGACAGCACCGTACACGCCACAAGAAAATCCAACCGAAAGAGCAAATAGAACAGTAAAAACAATGATTGCTCAGTTTACGGGGGAAAATCAACGCAACTGGGATGAAAGTTGGCCAGAAATAACTCTAGCAGTGAATACAAGCCAATCAGAGGCAACAGGATTCACGCCAGCGTATGTAATACAGGGGCGTGAACCGAGAATGCCGGGTGCACTATACGATAACGTCACGATAGGCACAGGGAAGCAAACGATACCACCAGAAGCGAAGGCAAAACAAATGCAAGAGCTGTTCGAACTAATACGGCGAAATCTGGAAACGGCTGCACAGGATCAGGCACGCCATTACAATCTGAGACGAAGAGAATGGAGACCAGTGATTGGAACCACAGTATGGGCAAAGGAACACCATCTTTCGAATGCGGCCGAAGGATTTGCAGCAAAATTGGCACCAAGATTTGGAGGTCCTTATGAAGTGACAGGATTTTTGTCTCCAGTTATATGTAAATTACGGCACAAAGAAACAGGAAAAACCAGGCAAGCACATATCAGCCAGATGAAAGAGCAAATAAGTGAACAGACAGATGTCAATAAAATAGATGAACAATGAGTATGGACGAATCTGATGACATGGCAGCGAGAATTCTGCACAGACCGGCCGGCTGGGCAGAAATCTCAAAAACATGACACAGAGCCAAAAATCTCAAAGGGCATCAAAATTGTACAAAATCACGTAACTAAAAAAAAAACGTAAAACAAAAGAATCACAAAGTGCATAAATAAGAACAAGCAGTACAGCAAAGTCACAAACCACATACCGGAACAAGATAAATATATGCGGACATCATATACATACAGTCAGGCAAATATGCATGAGCAAATAGAAAATAGCAAAAAAAAAAAACCAAGGATAAACAAAAAAAAAACGATCACACAATCAAAGAGAGCCAAAACCTACACATGCGCACGACAGTACACATGTAATAGTATGAGTGCACAAAGAGAAAATAAAAGGAAAGAGAGAGGAACACACATACACATGCGCATAAGAGTGAGCGTGTAATCGTGCAGCATCGCGACATACACACACATGCGCGCGTTAATGCAGTAGTATTAGTGGAGCATTGCAGGGGCATTAGAATATTCGGCATCGATAGTTAAAATAGAGAATCCAAAGTTTTGAATAACGGTAAAAATTTGACAAATATCAAAGATGCGAGGTTTCCTGCATGCAGAAATCCTAAGCAAGAGTCACTCAAAGCTTAACACTCGGAGAGTAACCAACAAAAAAAAAAAAGGAAACAATCATGAACGCATTCAATGCAAATTTTGGCCAGGATGAAGGCGTAGCTCGACGAGGTGCGGCACCGCGGGCCAATATGGAACGCGGTGACTGGCATCGGTCCGATGAGGAGTCCGACGACGATGAGCCGGATATGATGGATCCGGAAATCGCCGCCTCATCGGACGAGGAGAACGATGAGGACGTAGAGGACAGTGGCTACGGGTCAGAAGAAAGCGAGGCAGAGTCGGCGGTGAATCCGGGCCACCAGGAGGAGGAAGAAGACGAAGAGATGTGGAGAGAGCTGGACGAGGCGGTAGCCATGATGGAGAATGAGTTGGCGGATGAAGAAAGCAGCGAGCGAAATAGCCCAGATGTGTATGCGCCGTGGGATCAGGTAGAAATACCTGAGCCACCGGCACAAGCATGGGAGCCAGCACGGCCGCCGACGCCGTTTCGTATGGTGGACTACATGTCCGAAGCCAGCGAATCGGACGAGGAGGCCGTGGCTGGTGTGGGCGAGGCGGAAGGAGTGGCCAGCCAAACACCGGAAAGCGTCGAAAATGTGGTGCCAGGCGACGCATGTTGGCAACACATGTGGGTGTGCCAACAAATACAACACCTAAGAGCGGCAGACAGGGCACGGCAGGAGGCGGAACGTTTTACCCAGGCCAGGGAACGGCTGGCAATGGCAATGCTACAACAACAGCAACAGCAGCAACAATGGCAGCAACAACAACAACTGCAGCTGCAACAATTGCAGCAACAACAGCAACAGCAGCAACAATGGCAGCTGCAACAATTGCAGCAACAACAGCAACAGCAGCAACAATGGCAGCAACAACAACAGCAACAACAACTGCAGCAGCAACAATTGCAGCAACAACAGCAACAGCAGCAACAATGGCAGCAACAACAACAGCAACAACAACTGCAGCAGCAACAATTGCAGCAACAACAGCAACAGCAGCAACAACAGCAGCAACAACAACACCAGCAGCAACAGCAGCATCAGCAACAGCAACAGCAGCAGCGAATGCAACAGCAACAGCAACAGCAGCAACAATTGCAGCAACAACAACAACAGCAGCAGCAACAACAGCAACAGCAACAACAACAGCAGCAGCAACAGCAACAACAGCAGCAGCAGCAGCAACTGCAACAACAGCAGCAGCAACAGCAACAACAACAACATCAGCAGCAACAGCAACAACAGCAGCAACAGCAACAACAACACGAGATAGAATATCAGGAGTGCCCATGGGAGTGGCCAAGACCGGCCTTAAATAGGCAAGTGTCCGCACCCATGGGGCACCACACCGGTACTCGGCCAATATTGGCCCGGCAGCTATCATGCCCAGTGCCACACGGGCATGAGAGATATGAGGCGGTGGAGGAGAGAGATTGGCCGGAGATGGTGGCGGATATCGTGGGCCAAATGGTGCGACAGGAAGGGCCGAGGAGAGTTAGAATAGTATGGGCGGGACAAAATAGGTATAGGATTAGGATAGCTCAGGGGGTAGTTCGAGTATATAGAGAAAGGAGAACATAGTAAGTAGAATAAGTAGGCGTAATGAGGGTATAATAAGTAGGATAATTAGATATAAGTAGATAAAAAAAAAAAAGATGCGGAACGGGCCAAAAATAAAAAAAAAAAAAAAACAACAATGGAAAAGATGCCCTAATCCGCCAGCATTTAACGAAAAGATACTCAGTAATCGCCAACATTAGAAGATGCCAAATGGCCAATAAAAGATGCGAGCTGAGTCCAAAAGAAAAATATCCCCAAAAACAAGCAAAACACATGCAAAATAAAAAAAAAAAACTACAAAGGCAAAACACAAAAATGCACAAGTACGAAAATGGAAAAATACACACGCAGGAAACAAACACAACAAACACATGCAGAAAACAAACAAGGTACAAGGGACAGGGGAGGGCAAATCCCTCCCGAAGAAGGGGGGGAGTGTGAGGAACATTATATACACAAGAATAATGTCCCACACAACAAACAAGCTACAACAAACAAGATACAAACAGCCAGATACAAACGCAGCCAAGACACAAACCAAAATATAAGAGTGAGATCAGATGTGAATGATCAAATAAACAAGGCCAGCCGAACATTGCAGATCGAACCCCACGCAACCGCTGACGATTTCGTACAAGCGGGAAGATGCGTGGGAGACATAATGCGATAAGTTCGGTCGTATAAGAGCCAATACAAGAGGCCGACCGAATATTGCCGATCGAACCCCACGCAACCGCTGGCGATTTTCGTACAAGCGGGAAGATGCGTGGGAGACATAATGCGATAAGTTCGGTCGTATAAGAGCCAATGCGAGAGGCCGGTCGAACATGGCCGATCGGACCCCACGCAACCGCTGGCGATTTCGTACAAGCGGGAAGATGCGTGGGAAACATAATACGATAAGTTCGATCGTATAAGAGTATTTGGAACCCGGCTTGACTGCATAATTGCACACAAAAGGGGGCATTGGCCTACTTATGCAAATTAAGAGCACAGAGAGGCAAATATGAGTGCATGCATTAGAATACGCTGAATAAATGTACATGCATGTCACACGTACACTATGCGTGAGGGAGAGTATCGATGACCAATAGCGTACTCTCTGCCTACGTCACGCTCATGAGAATGAAAGCAGTTAGATTGCGAGCAGCCAAAATCTGGTGAGCGAGATGCATATGAAAGTGTATTTGCATGGGGATTTAAAATACAATACATTAAATTAATCAGGCTATTTATGTTTAAATGATAATTTTAGTTAATACAATTAGTATATATGTGTGTAAATATCAATATTGAGCAAATATGGGTGAAATTGGGTATGACGAGTGAATCAAAGGGAGCGACGGGCGACGGCAGCGCTGGCAGAGAAAGCAGAGAGAGTCAACGGGATACGAAGGGCGGCCAATAGAAAGGCGACGCCAATGCGTGAAAGTGATGGAAGCACGTAGATACAAGGGAGCGAGACAAGGACAAGGAAATAAATGGGCGCTCAGCCACAAAGAAAGTGGACATATGCGCAAGGGATTTACGGGACTTTCACCACGCATAGCAACAAGTGGATGCGTGGGTGAAAGCAGAGGGCCGATGGAAATGTACCAGCTGTATAGCGGTACTACACCAAGATATTCCTGAGGCCGTGGGAATTGCCTATATAAAGGCAACGCCCATCAAGCAGATCATCAAGTCATCAAGTCGTGATCAAGTAACAAGTAATTAAGGCCTTACGAGTAACCTTAAGAACTTATCAAGGAAACAAAGGGAGCGGAGGAAAAACAAGGAACTATACAGGCCTTACGAGTAACCTGTACAGTTTATTTCGACTGCAACAAGTCCTTAAATAAGGATAGTAAGCACCGCACCCAAGCTAGAGTGAGTTGGAGAGAAGCCAAGCATTTCCAGGAGTATCCAAAGTCAGTGGTAGGCACGAGGATATATCCTACTGCCGGAAATTCCAGGATCTATATATCCTGACGATCACCAATTACTGAGGAACATCCTGCTTCGTGATAGTCGCTACGGGATGTATCCCAGAACCTAAAAGCGAAAGCCATCTCAACAAACAATAGCGAAAGGGGTGCAGAGGTGTGGAGCACCAACCAAGCGCAGGATACAGGCCGAGACAACGACCCGCAACGGTTGCAGGAGCAAAAGGAAGGCAAGAAGGGACGACGAGGGATTGCGAAGTGATTCGACAACGCTGTCCAAGCCCAGACCTACCGTAGAGAAACTCGTCATAACCAATCAAGCCCATAAAACGATCGCAAATAAACGTATTATAAAAAACCAAATCAATAAACAAAGCTGTTCAGATTTCACCGGGGCACAAAATAAATTTTGTTGTGCCGAACCTAGCCCACGAGATATCATAAATATCCCGAAGGACGAGAAAGGATCGTTACACTATGTTGATGACGTAATCATCTTCTCCGAAAATGCCGCGGATCACGTCCGCCATATTGACATAGTACTTCAGCAACTTTGTGAGGCTAACATGGCGGTCTCTAAAGAAAAGACAAGGTTTTTCAAAGAAAGTGTTGAATACTTAGGTTTTATTGTTACTAGCGAGGGAGCAAAGACAGACCCAGAAAAGGTCAAAGCGATCCAAGAGTACCCTGAGCCAAAAAATTTATATTCTCTGAGATCTTTTCTAGGCCTAGCCAGCTACTATAGGGTGTTTATCAAAGATTTTGCATCCATAGCAAGACCTTTGACTAATATACTCAAAGGCGAAAATGGCACTGTAAGCAAACACATGTCTAGAAAAGAAACAGTCGAATTCGACGAATCTCAGCGCGACACCTTTAACCGTTTGAGAAACATACTAGCATCGGAAGACGTTATGCTTATGTACCCTGACTTCAAAAAACCTTTTGATTTGACTACGGACGCGTCTGCGATTGGCCTTGGAGCAGTGTTGTCTCAAGGTGGGAGAGCAATCACCATGATCTCCCGAACGCTAAAAACGTGCGAAACTCATTATGCTACCAACGAAAGAGAGTTGTTAGCAATTGTATGGGCTCTCGGCAAACTACAGAATTATCTTTACGGTACAAAAGAGTTGCATATATTTACAGATCATCAACCGCTCACATTCGCAATGTCTGAGAAAAACACGAATGCGAAAATCAAGAGGTGGAAGGCGTTTATCGAACAATATAACGCCCAGTTGCACTATAAGCCAGGGAAAGAAAATTTTGTCGCAGATGCCTTATCTAGGCAAGAGCTTAACGCTCTCCAAGACGGAGCGCAGTCAGACATAGCCACTGTTCACAGTGAGATATCCCTTACATACACTATAGAAACTGCCGATAACCCATTGAATTGCTACAGAAATCAAATAGCTTTGGAGGAATCACGTTATTCACTGCATAGAAAATTTATTTTATTTGGCAAAAAGACCCGTCACTTAATTCAATTTATAGATATGACCGATCTTATAAAAACTTTAAAACTTGCTGTAAACCCCGACGTCGTAAACGCGTTTTATTGCGACCTCCCAACTCTAGCTGCATTCCAACATGAGCTAGTTGTACTGTTCCCGACAACCAAGTTCTGGCACTGCAAAAGGATGGTGTCGGATATCACTAACAAAGACGAACAGGTAGAAATAGTCAACACCGAACATAATCGTGCGCATAGAGCGGCACAGGAAAATGTAAAACAAATACTTCGAGACTACTACTTCCCAAAAATGACTAAACTGGCCAACGAGGTTGTACTGAATTGTAAGGTCTGCGCTATTGCCAAGTACAATAGGCACCCCAAAAAACAAGAACTCGGGGAGACGCCAATTCCCTCATTTGCTGGAGAAATGTTACACATTGACATATTTTCTACCCCCACTACATAGCTGTTCCAATGGGCAAGTGGAGCGCTTCCACAGTACATTAATAGAAATTGCCAGGTGTTTAAAATTGGACAAAAAAATTAGCGATACAGTTCAAGCTATCATGAGAGCAACGATAGAATATAATAAAACTATACACTCAGTAACAGGACATAAGCCACTCGATGTAATCCACTCTATACCAGATGAAACTAAGCAAGAAATCAAAAGTCGTTTAATAAAAGCCCAACAAGACCAATTAGCCAGATACAACCCAAACAGACAAAACAGGGTGTTTGATGTAGGTGAGAAAGTTTACCTCAAAAATAACAGAAGATTAGGTAACAAACTATCCCCTTGTGCACGGAGGGCGCCATACAAGCAGACCTGGGAACGTCTGTACTTGTTAAGGGTAGGGTGGTCCATAAGGACAATGTGAGGTAAACATAGGTCATACCACATAAGATTATTACAGAAAGCTACTAAAATTGAGTCTAATCGTTTCATTCAGGTTCGTCGGAGTAACCCTAATACTTTTGGCCACAACTCGCGCACTTCTCACCGATTTCTCGCACGCAAGCTATATTCCTGTGTTGGACGGCAACGTTTTCCAATAGGAACAACATAATTACGTAAATCACTCTACAAATTTATCAAATTTCGCGAGCATGATAGATAATACAATAAAATTGTCAGAACTTTTCCCTCAGTCACATATGCGAAAATTGTTAGATGTAGATATCGATCATATCCAGAGTATTTTTTCTAGCCTAACGGTACACCATAGAATGGCCAGAAGTTTAGACTTTTTAGGAACAGCGTTAAAGTCGTCGCAGGCACGCCCGATGCGTCAGACTTAGAAAGGATTAAGATTACCGAAGCCGAGCTCATAGAATCAAACAACAGACAAGTAATAGTAATCACTGAAGCGCAAAAACAAATCAACCTATTAACTGATAGAGTAAATAAAATAATTAAAGAAAAGAAAGTCGAGTTTGTAGACTCCCCTCATTTGTATGAAACCTTACTTGCGCGCAATAGAATGTTATCCACCGAAATCCAAAACCTTATGCTCACTATAACGCTTGCCAAATCTAATATCATAAACCCAGCAATTCTCGACCACGAAGATTTGAAATCCATTTTTACCAAACAGCTCACAGAAGTCCCAATAGTTAGTTTAATGGCAGTGTCAAAAATAAAAATATTTCAATCAGATAGCGTAATCCACATAATAATTAATTACCCTAATGTTAAGACTATTTGTAAGAAGGTTATGATATTCCCTGTTGCCCACAATAACACTGTTCTGCAAGTACATGATAACGTAGTAGCTGAATGCAACCATGGAGTTCTAGCAGTAACAGAGTGCGCTACAACCAACTATGCGACGTTCTGCAAGAAGTCGGCTCATGACACTTGCGCCAGCAGATTACACTCTGGAGGTTTAGCATCATGCCACACACAGCCAAGCCACCTGGAACCAGTTACCGTAGTCCACGAAGGGATAATCATCGTCAATGAGATACCAGCAGGAATAAGAATAGATGACAGTCAGAGGTACACATCTCGTCACATTCGAACGCTTCGCGACCATAAACGATACCACATACATTAACTACAACGGTGTTGTGAAGAAAAGTCCAGGCATCGCGGCATCACCATTGCTGAATATTACAGAACACGACCAAGTTCTTAGCCTACCATTGCTACAAAGAATGAATGAACATAATTTGCACGTAATTCGACAACTAAGAGACGACGTGGATTCCGGAGGGGTCTCGCGAGTTTGGTTCATAGTCGGTGTAACCCTCAGCCTCACCATTGGCTGCATTGGCATAATCTACCAGTACTGGTACCGGAGAAGATACTCCCTCAAACTGCAGGCTGTGGTAAATGAACTAAGTCTCACCGAGGACGGCAACAAACTTAAGGGGGGACTAGTTAACAGCCAAGTCAACGAACGGCCCTCGCAATGATTTCGAGCAACCCGCGCGATACAATGCAACGTAATCAAAATAGCATTGGCCGAAGCAACGGCCAGCCGTTTTAGTTGTGTCGCAAGCGTTGAGTTCTTGTTGGGAATATGCTGAGTCGGCTTTTACCACAAGCCCGTCGCATGATCTTCTATGTACTTCTTATGTATTTTGTGTAGATTCGTATTTCCTGTTTTATGTACTTAGCTTTAGCCTTTATTTCATTCCATTCTTATAATCAGTTGCTGTCAGACGATTGACTAATACAGATATTGATCATTTAACATTTACTGCGGCACACTGCCGTTAAATATTTGCTTATTAATACACCGTTGAGCCACAAGGCCCACCGTTCAGCAAGAGGACGAAGTCAAGTCTTCCACCATAATCATTTTGATATACAACTCTACCCGCCGCTACACCGGTGACGTCACAACTGCCGTCAGAGGGAAAGGTGGAACCAAATAACTTATATGTACGTCTCTACCGCAAAAGTTTTTTTTGAAGTATCAGTATCCGTATGCCATATTGTAAAAAGTGCTCGCTTGCACACTGACATTGTTGCTAAAAAAATTATTTCTAAAATAATATGCGGATATATGCAGCTCATTGTGGACAATTTCACTTCGTAATACACAGACTAATTTTTAAAAAAACATTGATACCGAACCCAGTCGGACCTTAAAAGTTATACTCTACTAAAGTTCAATTTATTAGTAAATGTTAAGACACATATAAGTGCCAAAGAAAATATTACATTATGGGACGAAACACAATCACAGGTCACAAACATTTATTTTGTTAGTAACTACATATCTTTTTCTTTAATTTACAGCAAAAAGTTCAATTGAAAGCAACAACACTAATTTATACAAATTTTGTTTATACGCAATCAGAATTGGCGGGAAAGCTGATGGCAACAGCTGATGAAACATATGCTGACTTCAAAGCTTCACTGCTGTTCAAATATTGGTAGAAAATCGAATCGATTAATGTTTTTGGACTATTGAATATGTTAGTAATCGAATGCAAAAACAATTTTGGCGCCAAGTTTTACTTTAAATTTGAATTTGAATTTGAATTTCGCCCACTGTGCATCAACGCGTTTGGTGAGGTCTGCCTTTCCCCAGGGATCGTGCTCGGCAGAATCGCAAAGACCCAGGAAGCATTCTCATTTGCTAGTTCTGATTGCATGCTTTAGATCGGGGCCCGGCACAAAGAGTGTATGTGTGCGCTTGCTTGTGTGCGTAAGTTGCTTTGCATGTGATGAAAGCAAAAAAAATTAGACATGCTATAGAAAACCCTTTCACACAAATTGAAGGGTCAATTACGACTAAAATGTGGACCGCGGATTCGCGAAAATCTTGACTTTTAGGTAGCGAGTTAACCCTTTTTACCTATTTCTGCTAAAAATAGATTATTTGTCCCACTTGCTATTCTCTTTTTTTATCGTATGCATTTCTAAACAACGACAAGTGCACTACTAATGATAATATGAATGTTTTATATGCATGTAGGATTGCGTGAGAACCCCTAATGGTATCAGAATAACGATATTAGTTTGATAGATATCGATAGATGGTCAATCGAGGAGAGAGAGATGCTTGAGTTGCTGGACGAAGAGGTTGTGTTGGTCTCATTAAATTAAAAGTGTTCAATAAGATGGTTTCTTTTTCTTTTCTTAATAATTAAATAAAAATGATAAGCTAAGGATACATAAAAGCAAAGTGGTGTGAAGAGTATTTTATTATGGTCGAGTGGACTCAGCCTTTCTACATTTTGGGGGCTCGTTCGGGATAGTAACAAAGAGCGAGTGAGATAGAAAACTTTATGAAGAAATCGCGCGTAATTGCAAGAGTGACGCCAACATAAGGAAGCATGAGAGCAAGCGAGACAAAAGAAAATGCGTGCTTTAATTTCACCACCGAAAGACAAGAAAGAGACGAACACATGAGAAATAACAACAAAGACGAAAAGATGAGTAACGCTTAAAAAGACGACAATTTTGTTCAGACAGGAACAGGACAAAGACGAACAACATTCCAAAAGACGAAAATTTGTTCAGAGACGAAAAAATACGAAGCATCAAAAGACTAAAGACGACAAAATTTGTTCAGAGAGGGACAAGACGACCACATAAGAAGAAAACAAGAGAAAAATTGAACTTGCTTGGATTCGGCGCTATCCAATCATTCATGCAAGCCAAGAAGTAACCTGGAGCAGAGATCGGACTAGGAGTCACACGGAGAGTGGCTGCTAATAAAAGGAGTACCAGAGCGAGACGAGACGACCCAATCCACCACTACATGCACAGTCAGAAGGCATCATCCATCCAACATTGTGTGTGTGTGAGTGAGAAGAAGCTAAGACGTAAAGAAGACGACCCGTAAGAAGACAACTGCGTAAAGAAGACGACACTTAAGAAGACAACTGCGTAAAGAAGAAGACGAGAAACGGACAACATAGACGTAAAATAACCAGGGCTACATCGCAAGTACATTTATTTTTAATACTAACAATAGTTAAAAGTTTTGAAATAAGAGAACAGTCGAATTACAATTTTTGAAATAAGAAAAGAAGATTTTAAATTTTAAAAAAAGAAAAGAAGATTTAAAATTTTGAAAAATAAGAAAAGATGATTTAAAAGTTTTGAAAGAAAAGAACAGATGAATTACAATTTTTAAAATAAGAAAAAAGATTTAAAATTTTGAAAATAAGAAAAGAAGATTTAAAATTTTGAAAATAAGAAAAGAAGATTTAAAATTTTGAAATTAAGAAAAAAAGATTTAAAATTTTGAAAATAGAAAAAGAAGATTTAAAATTTTGAAAATATGAAAAGAAGTTTTAAAATTTTGAAAATAAGCAAGATGATTTAAAAGTTTCGAATTAGAGAAAGAGAATTAAGAAAAGACGAACTACGAGTTTTGGAAAATAAGTAAGAAAGAAAAATTTAACAAAGAGGAATCAGAATATTTGTAATCATATAAACTAACATCTAATTTAAACACTAATTTAAATTATTTTGTAATCAATATTTTTACACATGTTGTATAACGAGATCACCGAACTGACCGTCGCAGGGTTAAAAGAAAAGTTAAAAGAGCTGAATTTAAGTGTAAAAGGCACCAAACCTGAATTAAGAGAGAGATTATTTTATTTTGATTTAGACACGAACGAGGAATCCTTATATTCAGGAGCTAATACCAGTATTCAAGGCGAAGTTGAAGAAGTTGAGAGAGAAGTGACAATGGCGTTCACATTAAAAGATATTCGTGATTCGTTGACATAGTTTGATGGGAGCAACAAAAAGGATGTATTAGAATGGCTTTCAGACTTTGAGGGTACTGCTGTAACAGTACAATGGAATGATCTTCAGAAATTCATCTATGGTAGACAGCTGTTGACAGGAGCGGCTAAGTTGTTCGTAAATAGTCATGTTTAAGAATAAATATCGCGTTCATCTGAAATGGCTTCACCAAATCAGATTGAACAAAGAAATATACAAAAACATAACACAAAAATTAGTCATAAAGATTCATATGACAATTATTGCTTAAAACCAAACAAAACATGCATCCACACTCTGTGGAAAACACTTAAGATTATTGCTTAATAAATAAAAAGTGCGTGCGACCGAGTATATAAAGGCAGTTTGGCTAGTCGAGCAACTGCAAAAATTTCGGCGGCGGTAAAAAAAAAAAACGGACGATATAAAGTTGGTGTGTGGCTAATTCGAAGCCCAGATATATATAAAGTGAAAGAAAAAAGCAATATAAAAATATAAAGTTGGTGTGTGGCGTATTTGAAGCCCTAATATCAAAAAAAAAAAAGTGAACTAGTGTATATATACACTATATGTAGTTGCAAGTCGGCAACTACCAACAGCAGCAGAGCAACAAGATAGTTGGAAAGAAGAAACTGAAGAACAAGCAGTGGCAGTATAAGAAATTCTGGTACGATGTCCGGCACCGGTACCCCCTGAGCCCATAGGCCCTGGACAACAGCAGCTGAGCGACGACACATTAAAAAAAAAAAACGGCGAACTTTACCCATTGGCGGACAAGCAGCAGCGAACAGGATCATCAGATAAGATATTAATTAAAATAGTTATAGGTATTTGCATATTTACATACGTATTTTATTAATTTCATTATATAATTATATCGATATCCTATAAGATAAAAATGTTCACTAATAAGGCTGCAAAAGTGTTGGAGAAGCAGGCAGAGTTACATACCAGGTTAAGGCAGTTAGAAGCACTAGACCTACAAACATAACTAGCGAACTTTACCCATTGGCGGACAAGCAGCAGCGAACAGGATCATCAGATAAGATATTAATTAAAATAGTTATAGGTATTTGCATATTTACATACGTATTTTATTAATTTCATTATATAATTATATCGATATCCTATAAGATAAAAATGTTCACTAATAAGGCTGCAAAAGTGTTGGAGAGGCAGGCAGAGTTACATACCAGGTTAAGGCAGTTAGAAGCACTAGACCCTACAAACATAACTAGCAAAGTTGTAGAGGAAGTAAAAGAGATAAGGAATCAATGGATACCTAATAACAAAAAATTGATCCAAACTGCTCCAAATTTCGATCATGATTATTTCAGAAATAAAATACACGAAGAAGCATTAACGATAGTTGCCAAAATTATAGCCATAGGAGAGTCAGAAAAACCAGGCATTAGTAAGTCGGTGTGCGTTGAAGCGGAGGCAAACATGTCAGATATAGTTGATGATAGCATAGGAGAGTCGCGCGGGAATGCGATCTCCAGTAATGAAAACTCTAAGGTTAACCAGGAGATATTTATGGATAGAGTCCGACAGCTCCAGGAATATTTGGAGGTAGTAGAGTTGAAGTCAACAGGCAATGGGACATGGATATTATATATTAATAAAATTAACTATTTATGGGAGAAAGTTCAGGCATGTCAAGTATTAACAAGTGATTCAAAAGTTAAGAATATAATGGATGATTTACAATTTGATGTCCGAAATTCATTGTCAATGCTAGAAATGAAAATGAGCAATAAGGAAAATGTTAAGATTGAGAATGGCGTGAGAGGCGAACTACCGGTGTTGCCAAAGATTCAGGTACCCACATTCTCTGGAGAGCCCAGAGAATGGGACCTGTTTGTAGAGTTATTTGCAGAATTAATTGAGAATAGAGAAGATTTAAGTCTTACTCTTAAATTTTATTATTTAAAATCCGCATTAAAAGGAGAAGCGAGGAGCATGGTGGCTCATTTACTGTCAGGTTCAGCTGACAATTATAGTGCCGCTTGGGAACTCTTAACCAAGCGGTATAAAAACAATCGGAGGGTATTTTCCGAACAATTAAGTCGGATCGTTGATTTACCGATGATCAACAAAGAATCCGCGAAAAATGTTAGGGATGTGATTGACATAATTAATGAGTCAATACACTTAATTAAAATTAAAGCAAATTTGTCCGATGAAGTTGACGTAATATTCGCTCAACTGCTGCTAAGGAAATTTGACAGAGAGGCTCTGCAATTGTATGAGAGCCAAATTAGAAAAACAAGGAAAATTCAAAAGCTATCTGATGTCATGGAATACTTGGAGCAAAGATATTGCTCGTTAAGTGCCATGAGCAAAGAAGAGAAAAAACCGCTACAAACTGTTTTAAATTTTGCGGAATTCGAAGCTAAATGTCCGATTTGCAAAATTGCCGGGCATAAAGCGTATAAGTGCTATAAGTTTAAAGGATTGACACCTACGGAAAGATATGAAACAGCCAAAAAAGTACACCTGTGCACAAGATGCTTGAACCATTCAAGCAATAAAGTGTGCACTAATAAAATGGTCTGTTCATTGTGCAGTAAGGGACACCATACCTTACTCCATTTTGAAGAAAAACAGGAGAGTATTAATACTTGTGTAACGGCACAACCAACACTGTTGGCCACAGCTGTAATACAAGTAAAAAATGTAAATGGGGGATATAAGACTCTAAGAGCCCTTATTGATTGTTGTTCACAGAGCACCATTTTGTCTGAAGAGGCCGCTCGAATATTAAAATTACCTAAAATTAAACAAAATACAGAAATAAGTGGCCTGTCCTCAATTAAAGCCAAAAAATCAATATATAAGGTAAAATAGATGTAAAGACGCGAAATCCTGGAAAAGGCATCTTAAGGTAGAGGCAATTGTGTTGCCAAAGTTAATGAAAGCTCTTCCATTAAAAATAGCAAACGTGGTTATGTCAAAATGGCAAACTTACGTGGTAGCTGATCCTACCTTTAATAAACCGGGTAAGGTTGATTTAATAATGGGGGTAAACGTTTATACCCAAACAGTGTTTGCATTTGCTGCTACATAGCAGCAATTTCAATAAAAATATTGCTCTGCTCCCGCTACTGCTGTGATTTCGAACGGCTACGTAGCATAGCAGAGAGCACAAACGGAAAACGATTGCTCTTCTGCTCTGCTCCGTAGCATACATTGTCGGAGCACAGAGCAATAGCAAGAGCAAAAAATTTTCGATACGCTATTTGTAGTTGTAGCAATAGCACAAGCATTAAAAGCGAGATGAGAGCGGAGCAAACAAAATAAATTTTTGTGCTACTGCTACGGAGCATTTCCTTTTCTGTTGCTCTCGTAGCAATTTCGTAGTCGCTCTCGTAGCAACTTCGTAGTCGCTCTCATAGTAGATCTGTACTAGAGGTGGGCATGGGCCGAAATGTTACATCCAACCCAACTCAGCCCATGGGCTTAAAATTTCATCCGCACCCGAAAGCTAAAAAAAATTTGGACATTCAGAGGAAACTGTAATTCCACAAACTAGGAGCACAACAGTGGCATCACTCCAGAGTTGATCCTTGGACTTTCACCTTGCGAAACACATTGATGCTTATCGCCAAGCAACTGTGAATGTAAGCGCCAAATCCAAGAACCATAAGCATTGGCTGACTCATGTTACCCAGCGATCGTGGCCACTGCTAATATTGCAGGTGCATCCGCTATACCCTCTTGTCCATGTTAACTTGCATGTTGGATTTATCCCTGTTGTGCTCCTAGTTTGTGGAATTACAGTTTCCTCTGAATGTCCAAATTTTTTTAGCTTTCGGGTGCGGATGAAATTTTAAGCCCATGGGCTGAGTTGGGTTGGATGTAACATTTCGGCCCATGCCCACCTCTAGTACAGATCTACTATGAGAGCGACTACGAAGTTGCTACGAGAGCGACTACGAAATTGCTACGAGAGCAACAGAAAAGGAAATGCTCCGTAGCAGTAGCACAAAAATTTATTTTGTTTGCTCCGCTCTCATCTCGCTTTTAATGCTTGTGCTATTGCTACAACTACAAATAGCGTATCGAAAATTTTTTGCTCTTGCTATTGCTCTGTGCTCCGACAATGTATGCTACGGAGCAGAGCAGAAGAGCAATCGTTTTCCGTTTGTGCTCTCTGCTATGCTACGTAGCCGTTCGAAATCAGAGCAGTAGCGGGAGCAAAAAAAAAAACTCCGACGTAGCATAGCATTTTCAATCCCTGTACCCAAATCTTAAAAGGAGGAATTACAAATTGATGGCCTGCTAGGTCAAAATACTCAATTTGGTTGGATCGTCTCGGGATGCACCAAATCAAATCAGAATAAATCTGTAGTGGCAACAACAACAGATGTCACAGGTTTTAAACAACGTTGGGAGAACAAGAAAGGTAAATGTCAAAATAAAAAAAAAAAAATGCCAAACAAACGCAGGACCTCACATTGGAGCCAATACAAAAAAGGAATGTTCCAATGGCAATGGTAGAAATAGATAAAGATAATTTAAATAATAATGTCAAAATAGATTCAGTTAAAAAATTGTCCGAGTCTGTATTAGAAAAAGAACAGGTATTGCAAAATAGAGGGACAACATTTGAACAGAATAACCGCTCAAATTTCAGGTATTACCGAAATATCAAAACAGTGGAGCAAAAGCCACATTGGCTTAAACCGAAAGGTAGAAGTAGTAGGTCCTTAAAGTTTACACCATATAAAAAGGCTAGAAGTCAACACAGTAATACACATCAGGAGTGGGTAGATATCCCGAAACAGAAATTATAAAGCATTTGGGCGATATTAGTAATTTGCCAAATATAATATAAAATCCAGTAGAAGCCAATTTAGTAAACCATACGGCAGAATAGGAAGTCAGTCCAACATGTAGCTTTTATGCTTCTCTAACAACAATTATCTTACTAATGATAATATTAATAATAATATTTTGTTTAAGACAACTTAATAAAAATAAAAACAAAAACATAACACAAAAATAAGTCATAAAGATTCATATGACAATTATTGCTTAAAACCAAACCAAACATGCATCCACACTCTGTGGAAAACACTTAAGATTATAACAGCGGCGCGGTATCAAGTAGCCAACGCTGAGCATGAAATATAAACAATTTTCAAACCCCGAAAGCGTGGGTCATTAGAATAAGTATTTTTAAGAACAATTGTTGCCTAGAGTCTAAGAATTCATTTATATACACAACAATTCTTTAAATAAAATCAGTTCATATTTTGAATTCAAAGAATGAAGATTGGGTTATTTTCCTTCTTCCGGAATCCCTATTCAAGTCAAGAGGGTCTAACACGTTGGAGTAGCCTTAAGAGCGCGCTACAGGATGAGTTTACTGTTAAATTGTCGGCAAAAGAAGTTCACAAGCAATTAGAGAGTAGAAAGAAGAAATACAACGAGAGTCTGGTTGAGTACTTTTATCTAATGAAGAGTATAGCCAAAAGAGGCAGCTTAGATGAGGAAAGCATTGTCGAATATATCATTGAGGGTATCCCTGACTCTAAAATGAATAAAAGCGTTCTTTACCAAGCGAGAGATTTAAAGGAAACGAGAGAAACTAACGATGTACGAGAAATATGCTTCCAACCAAGGGTCTAAACCAAAACCACGATTTGAGAAGCTGCAATCGAGGAGTGCTTTGGAGGATTTCAAATGCTGTTTGATTCGGGCAGTGATCTTTCCACCATTAGCGAGAGTATTTATAAGGAAATAAACCCGGTTAACTTAAACCGTGAATGCAAGGAGGTAATTGGCGTAGGAGGGAAAAAGATTTGTACCCTTGGATTTTTTAATTTCAATACAGAGTTAGACGGCAACGTCGTGGAAATAGCCTTTCATGTTGTTCGAGATAAAGATACTTTATACAAAGTAGTAATCGGAAATGATGTTTTGGAAAACTTAAATGTTACCATTGGGAAAAGAGAAATTGTTTTCCACAAAGAGGATGAGATGCCAAAACCAATCAGTACTGATAAGCAAACCGAACCAAAGTCTTTGCAAAAGACGGTTGAAATTAAATTGACGATGACCTTAGAAGAGGGTAACCCGTGCCCAGAAATGCAGACTGTAGTAGCAGACGAGATCCCAATTCATCAGAGGCCAAGACGTTTGCCATATCAGGATCAGACGATAGTAGATCAGCGAATAAAGAGAGAGAAACGAAGGCTGGAATAGTTCGTCAAAGCTTTTCCAAGCACTTATGTCCTGTGGAAGATGGCAAGAATATAGTATGCTGTATAGAAAGCCAAATCCGAAGCCAAATCCAAGACCACGATTTTGAGATCAAACATCGACCTGGAACTAAGATGAAACATACAGATTCTTTGAAGATGACTCGTTGTTTAAAGTCCGAAGAACAGCTTAAAGACGAAATGAGAACGACATATGATCAAGAGTTAAAGTCTCAGTTAGAGGAAGAATTATTTATTGAGTTAAAACGAGGAAAGATGAAATTCGTAGAAGAGCAAAATATGATGTAGAGAATATTGGGGAAAATGAGGGCTCAAATAGGACCAATACCGTAGCAGAGTACATGAAGATGTAGTGACCATCATTCGGGACGAATTAGGCTGTAGAATGGCCGAATGTAGGATTGCGTGAGAACCCCTAATGGTATCAGAATGCCGATAACGATATTAGTTTGATAGATATCGATAGATGGTCAATCGAGGAGAGAGATGCTTGAGTTGCTGGACGAAGAGGTTGTGTTGGTCTCGTTAAATTAAAAGTGTTCAACAAGAACGTATATTACGTTCTTATGTATGTATGTATGTATATTGCATACATTTTTGCGCTTGTGCCTCAAATTTTCAATTAAAAATATTGTATCATAATATTTTTGCAAAGTTGCAAGTTACATAAAAAGAATGAAAGCATTAATTTTTTCATGTGTAGCGATCGAGCAAAGCGACATAGATATGCGTGCGTCGAAATGCTGGGGGCAACTAAATCAACCCTAATGCTCTGTGTGAGGACTTCGGCAGCCGTTCGGTTACACGCATACGAGGTGCCGTACGTGTTCGTCCCCCGGGGGATATGAGTGCCGGTCTCTGCTTTAGATCCAGCCGTTTGCAATGGTATTCAAGCCTTAGAGATTCAAAACTTTCTGTACCTCTTGAACGCTGAAACAGTCGCCGCGCACGGAAACACGCTCGTCTGGCTGCCGCTATATTGTCGCACCACCAATGTACAGCCGCATAGGGGCGTTTAAAAAGTTTTCGACGTGTCATGCTAGCGTTGCAGGCTGTCTCAATGCTATGCGTAATACTGTTCGCCATGTTTTCTGCTCTGTTTTCACTTGTGTTGCACAGCAGGTTTCCACAGAAAGCAGGAATGCTCAAAGTATCCACTCTGAATGCTCCCTCGCTTATAGTAGTATGGTGAGGAGGTGTACTACGGCCAATGGAGAACAATATTACCTCATGATCGCTTGCGGAGTAAATATCGCATACTTTCCAATTGGAAAATCGCACCAGTGGATCGCTTACAAACGTCAAGTATACTCCAAATCTAGTGATGGATAAGCTGGGGGATAGCTAGCAGCTATATACCCAGTAGCTACCGCAGATCTGCGCTCTGATGAAGCCATCGTATGATCGCACATTAACCAGAGGTGCTTGGAGTGCGCTGCAGTTCCAAATAGAAGCCTTGTTTGTCGAGTCTGAGACCCAGCCTCCAATACTTTCCATTCTGTATGGTTCGCTGAGAATTGCAATATCTGCTGATACTTCGCGGATTGTTTGGTGCAAAAGATCTTGAGCCGCAATGCAATGGTTCAAGTTCAGCTGTATCACTTTTATTTTAGGCGTCATCTTAATTTTTCCGGTCCGCCTCAACTGAGGGCATAGCCGACTACCAGCTCTGTGGCCTATTTTGACCCTGTCTACGCCTGCTTCAATACAAGGGAAGCAAGTTTCTGACCTATCGCACTTTGCAGCCTTATGGCCTGACTGTCCACATTTGAGGCAGCAGTTCGACCTATCGGTTTTGGCTGCTGCATTTGGGTGTGTAACAACTCGTAATTTATAGTTTAATTATACTTTATTTAAATATTAATTTATTCTTTAGTTCTTTGTTCATCTACACTTGTTCGCTGTCACGCTCCAAGTCCCGAGCGTTGCCACCTTACGTCCGATATCTCTTCGATATTCGTTATCGGTCTGGCAGGGTTGCCACACCTCTCCTGTTCTTATAAGCTTCAGTTTTAACCCGGTCTTCGATTTCTCTGGAGTTGAACGTCGAGTCGAAAGATACATTTGCTCTGAAGATGGATCGGAGAGTATCACTTGAGGTTGATCAGGAATCACTGAATATGGTGATAAGTGTACTAAGCGTTGAGAATCAGTCTGCGTTAGTGCGTCCTCATTCGAGTTATTAGGCGGCCCCTCATTCGACGGTATCCTCTTGCAATGGCTCACGTTCCGTCTGACCTTCCTCCCATTTCCAAAAAGCTCCACTTCATTTCCATTCCTTTCAACAACTTTATACTCCGTTGTTTCAAAATTGGGTGTCAGTTTGGAGAGAAAAATAACGTTCTTTAGCAAAACTTTGTCGCCCACCTTTATGTCGGATTCCTTAGCACCTCTAACCTTGTCACCTGTAAGCTTTCCTTTTTGTTTATTGATCAGGTCATTATCTCTTGCCGAGGTGTCTACTACTTCTTCTATAATATCTCGAATGTCCGGCAGCTTGTCTCGAATGGTCCTATTAAACATAAGTTCCGAAGGTGTAGAGCCAGTAGTTCCATGAGGTGTCGTATTGTAGGTTAATATAAATTTTTGTAGCTCCTCTTTAAAATTTCCTTTATTTAACGACGCAATTTTAAGGCGTTTGCCCAATGAACGATTCATGTTTTCTACTTCACCGTTGGATTGCGGCCAATATGGAGGAGTCGCAATCAAAGTGATGCCACTAGCTTCACAGAAGTCCTTGAATTGGGCGCTAACGAACTGCCGGCCAGGAAAAACGTGCCGCTTCATCGGCGGTGGACGGGTTAGCTGTGACACCAATAAACAGCTTCTGCACATTTTCACATGCTGTTCGACATCTCTGTCCAAACGTAGCCACCACACCTTCGCTCTCATTCGTCGCTTCATAGCCGATTCGCCAGGGTGTCCTTCGTGCCCTAACTCTAAAACTCTCTGCCGTAGATCTTCTGGTATCACTATACGGGTACCACGCAACAGAATGCTACCCACTGTTGATAGCTCAGCTCTAAACGGGTAATAACAGCTTGATAAACCTTCATTCCTTTAAGATGTGAAACAGCAGCTGGTATCTCTCGGTCCACAACACTTGTTTTTGCTATTTCTGGTATAGCAATTGCTTTTGGTGTAGCACAAGAAACAATTTGACAGATGCTATAGTCACCTCCTTTATTGAAAGAATCGCATGACTGAGCCTTACAAAGTCTTGATATTGAGTCGGCAATGTTCTCCTTTCCAGGGCGATACGTAACCTTGAATTTAAACGCCTGTAGTCTGTAAAGCCAACGTTCTATTCTCGCCGGGGGTTTCGATGATGGTTTGAAGATCGCCTCCATTGGTTTATGATCAGTGACGAGTTCAAACTCCAAACCCGCAACGTAATAGAAAAATTTTTCAACAGCCCAAACTAGCGCTAGACTTTCTTTTTCGGTTTGCGAGTAGCGCCTTTCCACTTCCGATAAGCTCTTACTACCGAAGCTAATGATAACCGATTCATTTCTCTCATCAAATTGTAACAAAACACCGCCAAGTGCCACCGGACTTGCGTCTGCAATTATCTGCGTGCGTCTATTTGGATCAAAATATGAAAGTTCCGGGATACGAGCTAGTCGATTTTTCAAGTTAACAAACGCTTTTTCTTGTTCGTTCGACCACACGAATTTGCTATTGATTTTAAGTAGTACTCGATGAATTTTCCAACGTATGTAACCAGACCCAGAAAGCTTCTCAGTTCCTCCTTTGTTTCAGGTGGTCGAAAATCCAAATCAATTTCACCTTCTCTGGACCTTCCGCAATGCCGTCACTCGATAAGATATGTCCCAGAAATTTAAGCTCGTTTGCCTTATACACGCATTTATCTTTGTTTAACAGAACACAATTGATCTCAAACAGATTCAACACTTCTTGTAACGCTTTATCGTGCTCAGCTTCAGTTCTTCCAAAAATTATTACATCGTCCAAATAGTTATGTGCATTTTTGCATGGTGCAAAGATCTCCGCCATCACCCGTTGAAAAATCTCTGGTGCCGAATTTACACCAAAAAGAAGACGTTTATATTGAAACAGCCCTTGCTGTGTCACGAAAGTTGTTATTTCGCGACTAGATTCATGAAGTTCAAGCTGATGATAGGCATCCTTGAGGTCCAGAGGTCTCGAAAACCATTTCGCACCCCTGGCTTTTGTCATAAAAGTTTCAAAGGTTGGTAGTGGATAATTGTTTGCTATCCTCATATCAACGCATAGCCTTATTTCGCCGCTTTCCTTGAACGCAATTACCACCGGCGAGATCTATGCACTCGGACCCCTTACTGGTTCTATTATGTCACGATCGCAAGCGTCTTTTATCTTATCTGCCACTTTATCTTCAATGCCACTGGGACCCGTCTCATAGGTTGGTGCACTGGTTTCACGCTGGAATCAATGGCCAATTTTATCAATCTGCCTTTTATTTTTGAAAACGGCAATGAAGTCTCAATACGGCAAACATCTAACCCTAACGTTAGGACCTTGAGTTGAATGGCCGTTTTCTTCCCCAGAAGCGATTGACTACCCTTTTCTATTACGTAAAATGTAGCAATCATTTCTTGGTTCGTTTTCACACTTATTGGTGCTTCAAAAACTTTAAGAACCCTGAGCGGATCTTCAGTCGCGTATGCTTTAAATCTGTCAGTCGTCTGGGATCTCATATTCCACATAACAGCGTTGCTATTACACAACACTTCCCAATGCATCTCACATAATAAATTCGCAGGCGATCCTGAATCAATCATTCCGATTGACACACCTCCAATGTTACATCTAATATTGTCATCATTTCTTGCCGAACCATCAATTCTAAAACACTCCAACTCTTTGTCCTCATCATCATCGCTTTTCACTTGATCTTCGACGCTTTGAACATTTGCATTTACCTTGCGCCTCTTTGGATTCAAGTATCCTCCCGTGTCCGAAGACCTCTTTGAGTTCCGAGTTCTACATTGCCTGGCAAAATGACAAAGCAAATTGCAGCGTTTGCAAACTTTATCCCGCGCTGGACATTTTCCATTATTATCATGATCCTCAAGCCCACATCTGGTGCAAGCCTTAGGTGGATCTCGCCCGAAACGTTTTCTTACGAAAATTTTGTTGACGCTGTCGCTTACTTACTTACTTGCTCATGGACCTGACAAGCATCTATTAGATCACTCAGCTTTTGCTCTTTCTCTAAAAATCTTTTCTTCAAGTCATTTGAAGCCCATGAGTCAATTATTTTATCGGCAAGACAAATATCTTCAATTTCTGCCTTTGTTGTGCCATATGAACACTTTGCAAGTTGTTGTCTCAGACGAATTACATATCTGTTGAATGTCTCGCCTTCCAATGGTGACAAATTCCTAAAAAGAAGTCTGTCGAACGATGAATTCCTTAACGGTGCAAAATATTCGTCCAGTTTGCCCACTAAAACCTTGTAGACATCATTGTTTTCTTGAGCATCATACTCAACTAACGCTCCGGGAATGTTGTAAATTATTTCTTGCAGTTGTGGGGCACCCAAATATAAAAGCTTGCTCTTTTTCTTGGGTATTGATGCGATATCTTCCGCGTCAAGATATAATGTAAAAGACCTTAGCCATTTTCCCACTCATGCCGGAGTAGCGATTTGTCAACCGTGTCGCAAAGGAACGGTTTTATTTGCGACATGATTTTCAAAAGAAAGTTCCAATACCTAAAATATAAACAAAAATTATATGTTTATTCTTATGTGTAACACATTTAATTGAATATGCCACTAAACACATTTGCGTCCATCGTACCACTACTTTGATACATTTGTATCATCTTCCTGTGTCCTTCTAGTACATTTGTACGATTCGTGCTAATTTTTCTTTTGATACTTTTGTATCAATTTTTTGTAGCCTCCTCGTACCTTTGTACGATTCGCGCCATTCTGATACCTTTGTATCAATTTCTTGTAGCCTCCTCATACATTTGTATGATTCGCGCTATTTTGATACCTTTGTATCAATTTTTTGTAGCCTCCTCGTACCTTTGTACGATTCGCGCCATTCTGATACCTTTGTATCAATTTCTTGTATCCTCCTCATACATTTGTATGATTCGCGCTATTTTGATACCTTTGTATCAATTTCTTGTAGCCTCCTCGTACATCTGTACGATTCGCGCTATCCTGATACCTTTGTATCAATTTTCTTGTAGCCTCCTCATACATTTGTATGATTCGCGCTATCTTGATACCTTTGAAGAAAAATTGAATTACAATTCAATCTACTCAACTTAGTTGACCGTTTCTCTTTTCCACCGAGTTCTCCCAGTCGTCGCCAATGTAACAACTCGTAATTTATAGTTTAATTATACTTTATTTAAATATTATTCTTTAGTTCTTTGTACATCTACACTTGTTCGCTGTCACGCTCCAAGTCCCCGAGCGTTGCCACCTTACGTCCGATATCTCTTCGATATTCGTTATCGGTCTGGCAGGGTTGCCACAGGGTGCTTCATGGCCAAAGCCCAGGCATCGATAGCATCGAGTTGGTAGCTCTTCCAGTTCCTTGATGCTGCAGAGATTCCAGCCTACTTCCAGTTTACCCACTAGCAGTATTTTTTGCATTACCACAACCGGGGCTGTGATGATCGCCGCCTGAGTATTGCGCTTATATCCCGGTCGCATAATCTTCACCGTACACGTCGATGCATCAATATTCGCGTGTTTAACTAAAGCTTCAATAATATGGCAAGGCTCAGCTATGTCATCCAGATTCCGAATTATTGCGGACTTAAATTTCCTGAGAACTTTGACCCCAGGTGAGTCGCCTAGAACTTGGGAAATTTCGTCCATCAGGCCTCGGGAATCGCTTTGGGCGTTGCCTAATTCCAGCAGAAGCCCATCTTTGGCAGTACGCTTGAGTCTGCTTACATGGCTGGGAACATGGTCCAGCTTCTCATCCGCTCGCCGGCTCAATCAGCAGAGCGTCTGGTTTTGTCCTTCGGGGCTTGGCCTCCTTTACGCGGGTCTTACGTTTTGGGCCTACTTCCAGCCTTGGCTAGACTCACTATTGCTGGTCCGGATTGAGATTTGACCTTCATCTTCCCTCTGATCACTTTTTTGCACCGAAGGGGCTGGCAACATCCGATGCCTCTGTTGCCGCTGCAATAGTGGTATACTTTTTGAATTTTTGGCCCGCCTGAAAGGTGTTATTCGAAGTCGAAGTTGACCCGGCGTTTCCTATTGTAGCACTTGATGGGGGCTTCATGCATTCACAAGTACAGTGGCAACTCCTGGTTGGAAGTACCTCCGATACCGTTGCAGTTTCCGCATCCGTTTGCTGCTCTCTACTTCCTCGCTGCGGCGGGACTAAGCCTGGACTTGCTGTCTCCTCTGGTGCGACGCCCTTGCCCTGGAAAAGCAGTATCAGATCTGCATGCAGTTTCTAAAGTTTCGCCACGTTTTCCCTAAGCGGGTTCGTAATCGAACGATTACGCATCTTTACATTTTACCGTAATCATTGAAATGGACTCTAGCACGAGTCCCATTTCATCTAGCTCCCTACATACTGGCTGCACTTTTACTCTTTTGAACGGAACACTTCAACACTTTTGACTTTTCGACTCCTCTAAGACTTGGTTTGCCATTAGATTGGAACTGGCGACCCATCAGTGTGCCGGCAGGATTTAGATCCAGATTCGCTCCTTTTTTTTGGCTCTCTATTTCATTTTGGCTGACTCCCTGCTGTGGCGGAGACCGCTGCAGCATCGGTCGTCGCCCGAACGCCGATTCGTACTCAGCTTCCAGTATGCCTTGGTCTACGTACGCAAGTCCCTCGGTGGCCAAGAATTTCCTCCTGACGACGGCTGGGAGATATACCGCCCCGACTCGGTGTCCGGCTTGGCATAGACTGTATGCAATGCAGAAAATTTGGTGCAGACTCAATTTAAATTTATACCAATTTATTAAATTAAAAATAATGAAGTAAGTAAGTCGTCTCGCCGACTTAGGTATACCATACACCAGTAAAGCAAATATTTCAACTTTATTAAACAAATGCATTTTTACATGCTTTTTACAAGCATATCTTAGTATCTCGCTCACTCAATCATACGAGCTCCCTAACGCCCCTACCAGCTAACGGACAACTCCGGCCTTATGGAAAAACGTTTATATGCATAACTCGACTGTTTTTTGTCCGATTTTGATCAAATTTATTTTGCTAGATATTAGTATTAAATTTATTTTTATTTTTTTTTTTTTTTTTTTTTTTGATATTAAGTTACTTCTGAACAGAAGATTTCTTTGGCCTCCCTGTGTATAACAGGTTAACGCCACAGCGTATTCGTGATGATGAGTTTCGTATTTTGGTTTTTGTTATAAATAAATTAGCTATTTAATTTAATTTATTTATGTGTGGATTAGATTGTTAGAGTTCTATGTTGGCAGCCTTAGTAAATTGTGTTATCGATTTGTAGTTGGCGATAGGCTCTTGCGCGAGTAATTGATATATATCGTTATACTTTGTTAGTGTTGGGAAGTTCATTCGGGTGTTTGTGTATTTTGAACAATTTAAAATAATATGTGAGATATCTTCTGTAATGTTACAGGTGTCGCATAAGTTGTTGTCAACGACTTTCATTTTAAATAGAGTGTTTTTGTCAAATGCGTGACCGCTTAGTATTCTGTTTAGTTGTTTTATCTCCAGTCTATGGAATTGGTTTTTTCCCTGGAACCATGGTTGTGATGACACATAAGGATATAGAAGGCAGTATCCTTTGTTTCGATCTATACAAAATTCATTGTACGCTCTTTCCCATTCTAGTTTTATTTTGTTGTATATATGAATGATAGCATCGTTGATTGTCCAGCTTATGTGCGTGAACACTCCATCGTGTCTGGCATTTTTGGCTGCGGTATCAGCTAAATCGTTTTCTTTTATGTTTGAGTGACTAGGTATGTGGTGTATTTCGACTGAGATGATATTATAACTATTTTCTATATTTTAAAGGATTCTTTGAGCAATGCAATTATTGTTCTTTGGGTTTCTAATTGTTTGGATTGCTCCAAGACTGTCTGTTAGGAACGCTACTTTGAAGAGGTGATTCGAATCAGCAAACTCCACTGCTTTTTCCAAAGCTGTGAGTTCCGCAGTCAATGATGACAGTTTTTTATTGCTGTAATAGCTTTTTGTGATGTTGGAGCCCAAGTGAAAAAAAGCACTTCCAGTAAAATCTTCAGAAACTGAACCATCTGTGTAAATCAGGTCAAATTTTTTTGAATTTAAGTTCTTAATTTTTTCTTTATACAGGGAGAGTATCATTGTTTCATTTGCATGTCTTATGTTTTTAAAGGCACCTTTGGAAAAATTGGCATCTATGAAGATTTTTCGTGTGCGTATAGGAGTTGGCTCTATGGGTGTAATGTTGTCCAGGACATCTTTAAATTCAGCATACACTTTGGCATAACTTGTTTTATTAGCATGAAAGACACTGGACAGAAGCGACGCTGCTGGCAGGCCATAAGCGAAGACCCTGATCAGTTCTTTTGCTGTGGTAAATTTAATTCTATACTCTGGTGGAAGTTCGGCCGCTAGGTGGTATATTATATAAGTTGGAGTTGATCTAATAAGCCCCAATGCCTTCCTTAAATGTAAGTTAGCATGAGTATTTATGATGCCCATTACTGTCTTAGTTGTATTTGCAAATGAAGAGCTTGCATATTCATACCTGTTCCTTGTAAAGGCCTTATAGAAAAGAATTGCATTTTTGGGATGGGTGCCAAAACGACAGCCATTAATCATATGAAGAAACATATTTGTTTTGTTTGACTTAGCAATTGTTTTCTTTATGTGTTGGGTCATGGAATTATTGGTGCTAATCAGTCTTCCTAAGTAGTTAATTTTATCTACGTCCCTAATAGCTACGTTATTGCATATTATTTGTAGAGGTTTACGTCTTAAATTAAAATGTAAAGCAGCAGATTTGTTCGGGTTGAATGACAGGTTGATTTTATTACACATTTTACTAAATTCTGTAACTTGTCTTTCTAATATGTTTTTAGCGTCTGAAAAGTTTTTATGGTAACATACCAGGAAAAAGTCATCAGCATATTGAAATAGTATGCTGTTAATTTGGTTGCTTATCTTGTGCAGCTCAGCTGTGTATAAATTGAAAAGTATTGGACTAAGGCAGCTACCCTGACTTACTCCTTTTCTTATTTTTATTTCTGTTCTTCCATAGTCAAAACTCTTTCTTTAAGGTAGTTGTAAATGAATTGTATGTGTCTGTGATCGAAACCTAAATCTATTAGCTTGTTGCCTAGAATGGGAATATTAACAGAGTCGAAGGCTTTGCTTAGATCTAATACAGATGCACAAACGTGCATGCCCCTAGCTTTCAGATTTGCTATATTGTTTAAAACGTCATTGATGCAGTTCGATGTGGAGTGGTGTTTACGGAAGCCGTAAGATCTCGGGGGCAATATATTGTTGTTGTTTATATGGTTTTCCATCCTTGTTTTTACCAAACCTTCTAAGCATTTGAAAACTACGCTTAGTAGGCAAATAGGTCTATTGTTTGTTATTATAGCTGAGTCTAGATTCTTTTTAGGGACAGGTACTACTTTTATTTTTCTCCAACTAGCTGGTATGTCACCGTTGTCTAGAGTCTCATTTAGCAGGGATACCAAAATTTGAATTTCTGAGGGTGGTAAGGCTAGAAGCATTCTATATGAGATATTGTCTGGACCTTTTGCTGAGTCCGGGTTGCGGGAATTTAAAAGTCAAGTAAATCGTTGTCAGTAAAGTTTGAGTTGCTAGCGGGTAGTAGCCAGGTGTTAGGTGGTTTCATTCTAATGCAGTCTGAAGTGTCAGGTACCGTCGCCATTTGTTTAAGAAATTTTTCATGATCCTCATCAGTTTTTTCGTTTTTTGTCGGTTTAAGTTTTTTATATTGTTTAAGGGCTGTAATTTTTTGCCACATTTCTTTTGCTGAATTAGTTTTTGAAATTTCGTCCATTAGCTTGTCTATATTGTTTTTTCTAACTTTATGTAAGTAGTTGTTCAATGTTCTATTGCTTTTTAAATAAATTAAAGCGTCCGTGTGAAGTTTTGTTTTATAATATTTCTGTCTGCACGCGTTTCTAAGTCTAAAAAGTCTGTCACAATGTTCATCCCAATATTTTTTTGGTTTGTATCTATTTTTTGGGTCTATCGAAATTGTATTCTGTCTAGTTATATTTTGTGAAGTTGATGTCAGGTTGTCCAGTGAAGAAATGTGAATTTTTGAGAAGGCTTGAAGTATTTTCTTGTGATTTATCCTTTTTTGATTCTGTACTTCGTATGTTTCGTCTAGTTCTAGTATAACTGGTAAATGGTTGCTGTTTGATATTTTTGCGTTTGTCACTGTCCACTTTGGGTTGAGGTTGTAGTTGTTAATTAATGTGATGTCTAAGGTAGAAAAGTACGATGCGTTGTGTGAATATGTGGGGTTGCCATTGTTAAGACAATAAAAGTTGTTGTTTATTAGTAATTGTTCTAGGATGTTTCCTCTGTTGTTTTGAATCGTGTTTCCCCATATTTGTGATTTGGCGTTAAGATCTCCTCCTATGATTGTTAAACCATTAGTCTGGTTTGCCCTCGTTAGAATTTCTTTGCATCCTTTCTCAAAAAGATCATCACTTAAACTTTGCGCTGCATAGACGCTAAATAAATTGATGTTATGTTTCAGGTTCATAGTGGACACTGAAATCACTTCTACTTCACTAATGCAATTTAATTGTGTGAATTTTATATATTTTTTTAGGTATATGCCTACTCCGCCATATCCATCTGCTCTGGGGTGGCAAATAAAGTTGTAATTCGCTAAACTACAATTAGCATTATTTGTGACCCAGATTTCAGATATAATTGCTATATCAATGTCGTTGTTTATTAAAAATATTTCTAGTAGATGTTTATTATTGTTATGCGTTAGGCTCTGTATATTGTACTGTAGAATCTTCATATGTCTATTATAATAAGATGTTGAGTGTAAGGTACTAAGTAAGGATTAAGATTTGAATTTAATTAAGTTGGTTTATTTTTATAATATCTATTTTTGTGTTAGTTTGTGCGATTCTATCTCTTAGTGTCTCTAAAAATTTATAGTGGACTGAATTTAGTTGAATGTTTGGATTAGTTATAAATGAGGATATGTCTATAGCCAGCTGTGATAAGCCTTCTTTTGCCATTTCAAGAGCAGAGGGGCTGTCAGTAGACTGATTAGATTGGGATGTAATGGTTGGGGGTGTTGGTTTAAATGTGTTGTTTGTATGTGTGTTAACGTATTTCTCATTTAAAGTAATTTTGTGTTCATTTAGAGTCGCTTTCCAGGTACTCATTGTTTCAGAAGAGTTTCTCTCTTCATTTCGTCTGTTTTGCATGTTTCTTAATGTTTTATTATATGGGATGTGAGCGTGTAGTTGTTCTGTTGATAATTTTGTGTTGTTCTGCAGAGTTGGGGTTGTAGATGTCTTTTGCCATGTTGGAATGGGAAATTGTGTTGTATCATTAGTGTCTATCGTATTTTGTCTTTGGAAAAGAGCTGGATATCTAATTTTTACCTCATTTCTGGATAGATTCTCCATTGTCATACATTTCTGTATGGCAAAGGCTCTCTTGCGAGCGGGGCAGTCGATTGAGGTAGCTGGGTGATTTTCTTTGCAATTGATACAAATAGTTTGTGTGCAGGTTTTTTCTTTATCATGTGACAGGGAGCATTTGTTGCACTTTTGGTCTAACTGTTTGCAGTGTTGCGCAAAGTGATTAAATCTGAAGCATCTGTAGCATTGATTAAAAGGTACAAAAGGACTTACTGGAACTTTTGAGTATAGAAAAGTTATTTCTGTTGGTATTTGAGATCCTTTGAAAACTATTTTAACTCTAGATGTTGCAATTAGATTGTCCTTCTCCTTTCTACGCACACGAATAATCTCGTGTATGTCCATTGGTGTTGAGATATACTCCTTAAGTTCTTCGTCTGAGAATCTTGTGGGGATCTGGAATATGATTCCAGTTTTGTATAGGAAATGCTTTAGTAACTTGGGTTCATAGTCATATTTTTTAAGGTCCGATGCGATAAATATGTTGGCTGCAGCTGCCGATTTAAATTCTACCTTGCAACGTCCATATCCTATTTTAATGACAGTTATTATGTCTTTGACTTTTAGTTTAAACAAAACTGCATTTAGCTCTAATGGATTAATTGGTAATCTGCTTTTATTGCTCTCTTTGTTATTTCCATCTACTCTGTCTACATACACCACAAATGGTCCCTTGTGTGTATTGTTATAATGTAGAACGTTATTTTGCGATTTGCCATTTGACATTTCTGTTGGATCTTTATTCTCCTTTGGTGCCGAGTCATTGGATTTTGGCATTTCTGTCATTTCTACTTCGTTATATTCAGATTCTGATTGGCTTTCATTAGTGGTAATTTTTCTTTCCTTTGATGTCCGCGATATTCTTGGCTTTTTGGATCCGTTTAGCTCTGAGAAGGGGCTACCACCCCTGGCCTTAGAGCCCGTGATTTTACGGGTAATTTTACCCATTTTTTTTTTTTTTTTAACTTTTCACAAAATGTGTGCCAAAGTACGGGAGATAATCAAGTTTTTCAAATTACGGGGTGGAAAAGGGCGTGGCAAATTTTTATGCATACAAAATGTGTGCATTTACTAAGCGAATATACATACCAAATATGGTGTCTCTAGCTGGAATAGTTTTTGAGATAAACGCTTTTTTAAATTGCGGGGGCGGGAAGGGGCGTGGCAAAAATTTGAAATAAACTTGATCACTCTACATACTACACGAGTCTACATACCAAATTTGGTGGCTCTAGCTCTTACAGTCTCCGAGATCTAGGTGTTCATACGGACAGACGGACGGACGGACGGACGGACAGACGGACATGGCTAGATCGACTCGGTTGATGATCCTGATCAAGAATGTATATACTTTGTGGGGTCGGAGATGCTTCCTTCTGCCTGTTACATACATTTTTGCGATTTTAATATACCAATACCCTATGGGTGTATGGAATAAAAAGAATATATATATTTAGATTTATTGAACCAACAGGTGATTTTAGCAAATTCCTTCGCCGGGATTTGAAACCAGGGAATTCGGCTTAAGCAACTGAGGTGCTACCCCCGGCGCCACGGGGTGCTGGAACCAGGCGGCGGCTAGAACTTTGTTTGCAGGTGCCCTTACAGTTTCCGTGTTATGGTGCACAAGGAGAATATTATGCTGGATAAAAGCTCCGCTTACCTCTCGGCTGGTAGGGAACTAGGCTACAAGTTAACAGTTTAAGGGCAGCTGTTAACATGCGGGGCCCTTTGTTGTTTGGGTGGTCCGGCAAGTCTGCTAATGAGAGATATAGATGCAGGAGGTAGGAGGCAACACAGCTACGCCCGAATTGGTCACCAAACCACTGGTGCTCCAAAAAACCAAAAGCACAACTAGCACCTTGCTGGGACGCAATTACTCTATCACTATCACTATCGAACAGGGAAAACACAGGAGACTCTCTCGGCGCAGTTTTGGGATCTAGTTAAGTCCTCATTTGCCATATACTCACATACAGTGGCTTACAGCTTATTTCAACCAGCACCCTGAAAAAGTTTGTCTTAAAATCTAAACAAAAAGCGATATCAAAAAAATTTAAATGCAAGTAGTTAATGTAATGCTTCAAAATATAAAATATGAATTCATTTATTTTTTAAATGTATTTATAACATTTTTAGACCTTAAAAACTAAAAAATCAACCAAAAAGAATGCCACAGCTTATTTCAACCACATACTTTGTCACCTGAGCAATAATACGTTATTTTACTTTGCAACGGTAGTTTCTTTTTCTACACTTTAGTCCTTCTATTCTAAGTATTGTAGAATATATTTCTAATGAATTTTGAGAGTAGATCTTGCACAAAAATTCATTACGCAAAATGGGACCACGCACAACCATCGAGCAGCGAGAGCTTGTCGTCAGCACTTTAAATCTGGTCATTCCCGCAGGAAAATTGGAGAGATGGTTGGACTTAGTGATTCCTCAGTCCAAAGCATCATTTACCGATTTGTTCCCGAAAATAAACCCATGACAAGGGTAGAAGTGCTCCGAACAAAATTTTTAATTCATCAGACGAGCGCTATATTGTTCGCAAAATAAAGGAAACCCCAAGATTATCGGCTCCAAAAGTGGCCAATGAACCCAGAAACGATTCGCCGGGTGCTTCGGGAGCATGACTTCAATGGCAGAGTAGCGCGCAAGAAACCATTTATAAGTGACAAAAATAGGAAGTGTCGCCTGAAGTTTGCCCAGGACAATTTGCACATGGACAATGCCTATTGGAATACAGTGTTATTCTGTGCTTACTCCGAATTTAATATTTTCGGATCAGATGGAGATTCTTATGTGTGGCGTAAGCCCAATACTGAACTGCAAGTTAAAAATTTAAAGGCCACAGTAAAGCATGGCGGTGGCAGCGTTATGGTATGGGCCTGTATGTCGGCAGCCAGCGTCGGAAACCTCCAATTCATTGAAACGACTATGGATTATACTGCTTATCTCGAGATATTGAAAGCCAATTTGCTTCAAAGCGCAGAAAAACTTGGTATTGCGGACGTCTTTAGGTTCTACCAAGATAATGACCCGAAGCATAAGGCGGGCATTGTGCAGACGTGGCTCATCTGGAACTGTCCTCATGTTGTCCATCCACCAGCCCAGTCACCAGACATGAATGTCATTGAAAATTTGTGGGCCATTTTGGATACAAATATCCGAAAAAGGAAAATTTGGAATAAATCGGACGAGTGACCCAAAATTTGGTCAAATCGATGCCAAAAGGCTCAAAATGGTAGTTGACCAAAAAGGTGGTCACACCAAAATTAATATCTAAAATTTTTTTCAAATATAAGTTTAAATAGTGTAATTTACCAGCTGGTTGAAATTAGCTGTGGCATTCTTTTTGGTTGATTTTTTAGTTTTTAAGTTCTGAAAATGTTATGAATACATTTAAAAAATAAATTAAGTCATATTTTATATTTTGAAACATTACATTAACTACTTGCATTTAAATTTTTTTGATATCGCTTTTAGTTGAGATTTTATAGAAAGACAAACTTTTTTTAGGGTGCTGGTTGAAATAAGCTGTGAGCCACTGTATGTGAGTATATGGCAAATGATTGTGCCAGCATTCGTAGATTCAATAATCTAATCAGTGTTTTTCCGAGTGCTTGTTACTCAAATTGGACATCATTTCTGCCATGGGCTTGAGTTGAGTCATAATAATATTTATTTGCTGCAAAATAGGCTCAAGTTGCTGTTTAAAGTTTTGATATCACCTATGGCCCCCAATGCTTTTCTGCTGTTGGAGAATTTGTTGTTGGGTTAGTTGCTACTGATCGTTGAAAACATCATTAAAACACCATCAGGCTTAGAATTTATTGTCAAAGAGTTGACGTTCGTTTCACTCACGTTTAGTAGTTACAATTTTCGTTTCACAATTCTTGGCCTCCATTTGTTGGTTGTGGCCGCTTGATGTTGGTAGAGTTTTAGTTGCCGTTGCTTCTGCTGCTGCTTGGTCTTGTTAATGAGAACCAATGGGGACGATTGTTGTTGTAGATTGGCTGATGACGGATGCTGCAAGTTTAGCTGAAGGTTAGCTGTTGTTGTTGTTGTTGTTGCTGTTGCATAGGTTGTTGTAGAATAAGATGATTTTTAGCTAGAGCTTTCTTGGAAACTAAAATTTCCTTAAGCTTAGCTTTATATTGATAGACGATTTATGGCTTCCAGGCGAGAGGCGGCGCCTATGTATGTGTGTCTGTTGAGTAATTGTCGTTGTATTAGTATATGATGTGCCGCACTGTTTCATAATGCCTGATTGCATATGTGTGAGTTCATTTTGGCGACGAGGGGCAATGCTTACCCTTCAGTACCAAATGTCGCCGGGGACAAAATCGCCGCAAATTCCGAGCCACTGACGTTGGCATAAAAAAATTCTGCCAGCGTATTTCATGCTGAGTTTAGCCGACGGCACTCGAACGAGCTTATGCCGTCATCGAAACTCGATCGGCTGCCGAAAAAAACTTTACATATTTCTCATTTGAGAAAAAAACCAGAGGGCCGGGGCTAACTTCGACCGCGTCAAAGTTTGTATACCCTTGCAACTTTTATGGTAACTCTTTCCTTACCTATAGCCATCAAAATGGGAAAACGTTCAAGCTAAAAACGTTAATGTTTGCGAAAGAACGGCGTACAATCTTAGCATAGGAAAAAACGAAGATATTGATCAAAGTCACTGTTTTCCTATGGGAGCTATATGATATAGTAACCCGATCTTTATCAAATTCGGCACAGTCATTAGGAGATATATTAAACTAACAAATGTTTAATTTTAATGCAATCGCGTCAAAAGCAACGAAGTTATTGACAAAAGTCACTGTTTTCGAAAGATCGTTCCTATGGGAGCTATATGATACAGTCACCCGATCTTGATCAAATTTGGCGTAGTTGTTTATATGTGAAATTATAGCAAAAACTTATACTTAAACTTAAAAACTGATCAAGATCGGGTTACTATATCATATAGCTCCCATAGGAACGATCTTTCGAAAACAGTGACTTTTGTCAATAACTTCGTTACTTTTGACGCGATTGCTTTCAAATTAAACATTTGTTAGTTTCATATATCTGTTAATGACTGTGCCAAATTTGATAAGGATCGGGTAACTATATCATATAGCTCCCATAGGAACAATCGGTGGAAAACAGTGACTTTGATCAATACCTTCGTTATTTCCTATGTAGGTTTCCGTTCTTTCGGAAACATTAGCCTTTTTAGCTTAAACGTTTTTCCACTTTGATGGCTATAGGTAAGGAAAGAGTTACCATAAAGTTGCAAGGGTATACAAACTTTGACGCGGTCGAAGTTAGCCCCGGCCCTCTGGTTTTTATTTCCTTTTGTTTGCGCGTCGCTATGCACTTTGCGTTTCTCTGTGCATTTGCGATAGATTTTCGTAAGAGCAGGAGTGATGTGAGTTAACAAATTAGGTTTCAGTGAATTCATTATTAAATAAAGGTAAGTGCAATTTAATATTATTTAGATTATAATTGTGTATTAAGCACAATAAAATTTGGTTTAGTTATATAAATGTATATATTTGGCTGACAAAAAGTGTTTTTTTTTTTTTGCTTTGAAATACAACACTATATGTTGTTAGTGTTTAATAAATAAATAAATAAAAATTAATAGCATTATTTGTACTTGAATGCAAATAAAGATTAATGCAAGAAACAAAAGCAAAAGCAGTGTAAAATAAGTGGATAAATTAAAGAATGAAAAGTGAATACAAAATAAAACAAAGTGTTTGCCAGCAAAATTGAGTAATGCATATACCAGGTTCAATCCCGGGCCGTTCCCAAAAAAATAATTTTTTTATTTATCTAAAATTTTATTTTATTCCCGTTAAAAAATTAACCATACAATGTGCCAAGTTTAAATATTTTTTTGTGGTATAATTATGAAAACTAATTATGAAAGAAAATCAAATCAATTAATTCGTAATTGGTTTACAATTGCTGAATTGTCGTTTTAATTGTTTTTTTATAACAAATTATTTATTATTATTGTATAATGGTTTATTTTTTAGACAAAAATAAAATTGTTCTAAAATAAAAGATAATTTTGTTCTTTTAAAATTTGAAAACTTACCCCCTCCTTAAGTTAAGTACAATTATTCAAATATATGTATATATATTTTGTTTTAAATTAAAGGTAGTTCATTTTTAAAAAATGTATAAATTTAGGAAAATGTTGAGTAGTAGGCAAATGGGTAGGTTAGTAAAGAGGGAGAGAGACGGTTTAAATTCAAGAAGTGCGTCTCTAGAATTAGGATCTATTCAAAACATACAAGAAAGTGGCCAGTTTGTTGAGGAAGAAACTGTTGGCAATTTAGGAGATATGATAGGTAGCGTAGAAGCACAAGCAAACGTTGGTGATGGCTTAAATGCACAATTAAAAATTGGTATTTAAAGCATAAACCAAAACGAAGCTGTGCTATTGAATTAGTGAATATTTTAAAATCACATAATTTAAAAGTTAAGTTTAATTGCTCCGAAAAACCTGTCATTGCTGTAATAGGAGGCGGCACCTATTTACATATAGGCTTGTCGAAGCAATTAAATAAACTTTATATTTTGCCCAAGATTCCCGATGTATTAAGCATCGATATTAATGTCGACGGACTTCCGTTGTTTAAAAGTTCGCGTGCGCAATTGTGGCCCATACTTATTCGTTTAAATAAATGTCCTGTTTTGCCGATCGGAGTATTTATGGGTCACAATAAGCCATTTAACTCCGATGAATTTTTGTCCAAATTCACAATTGAGTTGTCCGAGATTATTCAAATGGCTTAACCATTGGAAATAAAAAAGTTCACTTAGAACTTCGCGGTATTGTGTGTGATGCTCTTGCAAGAGCATTTGTTACTGGCATACTTCCAGTCACGGTTGTAGCAAATGCATTCAGTCACGGTTGTAGCAAATGCATTCAGGTGTCACGAAAAGTTAACTCTGTTTTGACATTTAGCACTAAGAGTGCTGAATTAATCTCAGATAAAGACTTTCGCAATAGAAAGTATCCGTCGCATCATCACGTCGAGTATTTAAACATTCAGTCTGCTTTCGAAAAAATTGGTGTTTTAATGATAACCCAAATACCACTCGACTGCATGCATCTTGTTGAATTGGGTGTCCTGCGTAAATTTCTAAATAGATTAAATACAAATAGACTTGTCAGTAAAGTTTCTAAAACTGACAAAGCCAAAATATCCGAAGCATTAATATCGATGCGAAAATATATTCCAAAAAAGTTTGCAAGGAAGCCGAGATCATTAGTAGAGCTTCCGAATTGGAAGGCAACTGAGTACAGGCAGTTTTTGTTGTATACTGGGATTGTAGCTCTTAAAGATACAATGAATGACGACCAGTATTACAAGTTTTTGTTGCTGCACTGTGCTTACAGGTTGCTATGCTCCCAAAGCAAAGACAGAGCAATGTGAAACTTCTCAACAAATGCTAAACTTATTTGTTGAGAATTTTCCACTTGTTTTTGGGGAAAACAGTGTTTCCTACAATGTTCACAGCTTACTTCACTTAAAAGAGACTGTTGAGCAAGTCGGTGATCCGATTTCTGGCTCTTCATACTCTTTCGAAAATTATTTGCAAACTCTTAAGAGATTTGTCCGAAAACCAACTCAAATTTTACCACTAATTTTAGGAAAATCGCAGAAGATAGTTTAATTGTTGGGAGGAGGAAGAAAAAGAGTTAGGTGAAAATTGTTTAAAAGTGAAGGGATGCACGGAAAAGTTTTCTGTGTCCGATTTTGTGACCAAAGCGGTAGCCATGCCGTATAAGGAGGGTTAGTAATTTTTCCCATGCTGCATCCGTAGGTAGCTAGAAATGGGGAAATGGAGGTGTTTAGTCCGTAGGCATTAGTATATATATATATATAGTATTAGCATATTTATTGCGACGGCGCATTAGATATCTTTAAAAATTCACCTACCATGGTTCGATAAACCAAAAACTTTTTTTTTTTTCTTACTTTTTAACAGAAATAAATTTTAATAATAAATTCTTTTACTTTAGAATGGCCGACCACCGAGAAGAACCACCCAAAAAAATCATGAGGATGTCTTTCGAGTCGGTCTCGCGGGGTAAGTCTTTGTAGAATTGCACATAATTATACAAATTACATCATAATTATAATAAATTTCAGAAGCAGATGCTAGTACGCAAACAGAGACGGAGCCAAATGGCCAAGCGGCTATAATGGCGGAGCTCGCCATTGTGAAGGAAGCGTTGGCGACACAGACGGCGCTAATGCGCCACATGGCAATGGCAATGGGAAACAGAGGGAACAGCGAGGTGCGCCGGGTTTGCTTCCCGTTGGAGTCGGTAGTGCAAATTGTAGATTTGGAGGAGCAGATTACGCCGGAGAGGAGCAAAGATTATGTAAGTATATTGACACTAAAAAGAAAGTATTGAATTTTAATGTTTCAATAATTGTAAACATTGTAGTTTCTTTCATTACTAATAATATTTTCAACCTCCCAAGTGTCTGCCCTCCTCGGCCAAGCGGCTCTGCAGAAGTCAATAAAAAAGTTTTCTCCGAAGCTGTGATAGAAAGGCACAATTTAGACGGAAAAACTGGAAGTTGAGCCTTCGGGTATACCCGGATGTTTTGAATATAATAATGGATACGTACAATAATTGTAAACATTGTAGTTTCTTTCATTACTAATAATATTTTCAATTTTTTATTCCAGAGGCAGTTCAAACGATACTTCCGGGGCAGCCAGCGGAAGAGGCGCTTCGGAGTGCACTGGCTTGCGCTAAAAATACCGCGAACAAAGCAAAAAACAGAAAAATGAAGGAAGAGGCCAAAACGTAATAAACTTAAAATTAGAAAAAAAAATGTATTAAAAAAAATTTTACAAAAATTAAAATAAAAATAAAAAAAAATTAAAATTAAATTGTATATATTAATTTTAATGTGAAGCGATTTTGTCGCTGTAGTCCATCGGAAAATCTTGGGAAATTGTCCCTCTAGTCTCTAGGACAATCCATGGAAATTGTCCTTCTGGTCTCTAAGACAAACAATGGAAATTGTCCCTCTAGTCTCTAGGACAATCCATGGAAATTGTCCTCTGGTCTATAGGACAACGCTATGGAAATTGTCCCTCTAGTCTCTAGGACACGGGACCATTGAGCGACAATTGTCCCTCTAGTCGCCGGGACTAGAGGGACAAAAGCGACCAAGCGGCGACACATTGCTTGTTTATCCCGGCGTTCGGCAAGACATTTGGACATTTGTCTTGGCGACTGGAGCGACAACTGTCGCTAGGTTGTCGAATATATGCGTTCATCGTTCTGCGATTTGTGGCAGACTGAATTTTTTCGATGCGTAGCGACACTGCTGCGAGCGAACGTTTTTCGCTCTCGTTGCGGCCGCTCTCTGGAGTTCTACGCTGTTTGGCTTTTTCCGTAGTTCTCTGGAGTTCCACGCTCAGGCTGTATTCAAAAAATCTTGAGTTTGACGCATCTATGTATTCTATGGTTAGTGTTCCAACTTTAGCATCTATATTCCTCCATCCTGCTGATGCTTTGCGAACTATTTTTAGTCGTCTTAAGATTTTAACGTGCCTAATATTTTTTGGCTAATTGATGACAAATTATTACGTCTTCCCTTCAACACCTATCCAGATCCACTATTTCTCCTTGTCAGCATTGCTTCATGAAAGGTCGATAGTCGCTTACCAACTATTTAGAATTGACCACCCTTGTACCCCACGGCTTACGAAACTTCATGACGTCAAGATTTGTTATTCCTATAATTATCCTTCTTTCCAACAGTACTTGCAATCATATCTCGATGCGGTCTGTGATTGGTGCCACGTTAATAAATTACATCTTAATGCCTCAAAGTGTTCTTCTATGATATTCAGTGGTTTGTCTCCGTTCCTAGCACATTACTCTATAAAGTCTGTTCTGTTAGATTGTATACCATCATTCAAAGATTTATGTTTGACCCCAAAACTTTCATTTAATTTTCACATCTCTTCAATTGTCAAAAGAGCATGCAGTCTTATTGGTTCATAAAACGTTGGACCAAAGGTTTTGATGAACCTTACGTAACAAAGGTTATACACTTCGTTAGTTCACCCTAACCTAGAATAATGCTGGCCAGTGTGGAACCCTCAATATGATGTTCACCAACGTAGTATTGAATCGGTCCAGAAGCAATTCCTTAAGTTCGCGTTACGCGGACTACCTTCGCCTACCTTCTTATTCTGACAGACTTCTTCTTATTAATCTTCCTTCACTTTACAACCGTAGGCTTGTATGTGGCATTCTCTTTCTCCATAAACTAGTCAACGGCGAAGTCATTTCTTCTAATTTACTAGATACCCTATATTTTGTGTTCTCTCACGTCGGACCAGAAACTTTTTTCTTATTCACCTTAGTAGATGTCTGTTTTACTCTCTTCACGAACCTTTTCGTGTTCTTTGCAAATCTTTTTACAGCCTTTCTCACCTTATCTCTCCTCATCTTTCTGTCACTTCTCTTCGCGCTATACTTTTCAATCATCTACGACGAAACTTCTGAATATGTTTTGGACTTGGGTTGCTTGCAACTCATCCCTATCCACACTGACTGTGAATCGGGGCATAGCTGGCACCTTGTGCAAATAAAACACCTCCACCGGGTCGGGATGTTTGGTTGTGTATAAAGCGAAGCTACCTTCTTTAATTAATTTGTTATCTATATTTTAAGCTTTTTCGTCGACTGGTGGTTAGTTGACGTAAATAATTAAATAAATAAAAAAATAAAATAATAAAGAAATGATTTTTGGTATGAATATACTATACCTGCCCTTTTTAGAAAATAACGTAATATTATGGAGTTATTTATTGATTAATAATATTGATTATTGATGACTAAATAAAGATATATGTATGTTTGTAACGCATAGAAGGAGACGTTTCCCACCCCACACTGTATATAGTCATATATCCGACTCCAATACCCAATAACATATAAATATTTCGGCCCCTAAAATTCATAACGTTAAAGTAAACATCCGTTTTTATAAACAATTGTCCCCCTCAAAACCAAAGCGTATGAACGCTAATCCATAAAAAATTAACATAAACAATTGAACACTTGAAGTAATAATTGTCCCCCTCAAAACCAAAGCGTATGAACGCTAATCCATAAAAACTAACATAAACAATTAAACACTTGAAATAATAATTGTCCCCCTAACAACCAAAGGCGTGAGAACGCTAACTCAGCAATTAAAATCGGACCAATCAAATCGTCGAAATATCAACCACGCCACCAAAGGGCTCCCAAATTTAGCTATAAATATAACCATTTTCATTCAAATAATAAAGTACGTTGCTTTTAACTCACAAAAAATATCTTTTTTTCCTTATTGGGAAAATCGAATATTTAATTGGCGCAGTCGGTAGGATTGGAAAAAAGTTATTCTATCCGTGTTACATATAGAATTGTTATCCGTGTGTTACATAGAATTGGTGAATAATCATTGTAGTGAACTGTTATTCTATCCGTGCGACGCGTAGAATTGTTTTCCGTGCGTTACATAAAATTAGTGAATAATCACTATAAAATTCCGATCCGACATCAAGAACTTACTGGTAGTGCTCAAAAGTCTACAACAGTGAAAAATATTTTCTGCCAACTGTGCGCGGAAATATCAACTGTGTGTTGCAACCAAAAAAAAATATTTACGCCAACTGTGCGCGAAAATATTAACTGTGTGTTACAACTATTAAATCCAATTGAGGAACAAAAACCCCAACTTGTGTGCGAACAAAAAACCAAAATCCAAAATAAAACATAACCAAAATCCAGAAAATTAACAAAACAAAACACCACAAAAACCCAGAAGATCAACAAAACAACACATCACTAAAACCCAGAAAAAAAAAACAAAACACATCACTAAAACCCAGAGAAAAAAAAAAAAAAAACAAAACAAAACATCACTAAAACCCAGAAAATCAAAAAAAATAAAACACCACTAAAACAAAAAAAAAGAAGAAATAAAATGGCTGTAGAACTCACCGAAGCCCACCTCAATCAAGCACTGTCTTCGTTAAGACAGGTGGCAAATTACGATGGAGCTCCAGAAAATCTGACGTCGTTTATAAGGAGGATAGATTTTATTATGCACCTATATCCAACCCATGATATAAGGCAGCATAACATATTGTTCAGTGCAATCGAGATGCAGCTCACTGGAGAAGCACAACGACTCTCACAAATTGGACAAGCCAACACCTGGCCGGAACTAAGGACACTCCTCATCAACGAATTAAAAACGCAGACCCCCTGTGAGGAGCTTCTGCGACGCCTCTACAACACCAGCTATGCAGGAAATCTTCGTAAGTTTGTAACAGAATTCGAAGATAAGTCCTACATTATAACAAACAAATTAAGTCTAGAAAACGATGCAAATAACACCGCTCTTTATACAAACGCGTTAAATAACACTATAAAAGACGTAATAAACAAAAATTACCCGATAGATTATTCATGACGTTAGCTAGATACGATATAACCACAGTCAGCAAATTGAAGCAAGTAGCTCAAAGAGAAGGGTTATTATTAGCAAGGAATTAGGAATTAGCAAAATGGACACATCCGAAAATTTTCATCAGAATGCCTCGGATCAATCGGAAGAAGAGATAGACTCAGGCACTTCAATCAATATAATGTCCGAAAACTTTTTTAATTTCAAAACCTATTTAGGAGATTCCAAAATTCACATGATTGAAGGAGCAGTAGAACTAAAAGAAATTATTTTCCTTGCACCCAGCAAACTTTGTCCGACAAAACAAAAATTTATATCCATAAATTTTCAAATAAATACGACATGTTGATAGGCAGAACTTTCCTAAAAGCCTGCAAAGCACAAATAAATTATGAAGAAGAATACGCAAAATTAGGAAACTATACATTTTGCTTTAGAGTTGTTGAAGAAATAGAAGAAGAACAAAACATAGAAGTTTTGGACCCACCCACAGAAAGGGACCCGGAAACAAATTTTGCGATTGAAAACGAAATAATAGAAAGCAATGAGTATAGACTCGACCATTTAAACAACGAAGAAACTCAAAAACTAAAAAGGTCTTGTACGAATTCAGTGACATTCAGTACCGCGAAGGTGAAAATTTGACTTTCACGAGTACAATAAAGCACTCTATTCATACAAAACATGAGCACCCAATCTATAAACGACCATACAAATATCCCCAAACATTTGATATGGAAGTCAACAAACAACTAAATGAAATGATTGAACAGGGTATCATTCGAAATTCGAATTCCCCTACTGTTCACCCATTTGGATCGTTCCAAAAAAATGAGATGCTTCCAAGAAACAAAAATTCAGATTAGTCATTGACTATCGAAATCTAAACGAAGTCACAATAGATGACAAATTTCCAATTCCAGTCATGGACGAAATTCTCGACAAACTGGGAAAATGCCAATACTTTACCACCATTGATTTAGCTAAGGGATTTCATCAAATTCAAATGGATCCTGAATCTATTGCAAAAACAGCTTTCTCAACTAAACATGGCCATTACGAATACACACGTATGCCATTTGGTCTTAAAAATGCCCCGGCAACATTCCAAAGATGCATGAATAATCTCTTGGAAGACCTTAATTATAAGGATTGCCTTGTTTATCTGGATGACATCATTGTGTACTCCACTTCATTGGAGGAACACATACTATCACTCAGAAAGGTATTTAACAAACTAAGAGAAGCTAATCTTAAACTCCAACTCGACAAATGCGAATTTATGAAAAAGGAAACAGCATTCCTTGGTCATATAATAACAACAGAAGGTATAAAACCTAACCCAGATAAAGTCAAAGCAATTCAAAAATTTCCGATACCCAAAACTCCAAAAGAAATTAAATCATTCTTAGGATTATGCGGATTCTTCAGGAAATTTATACCCAACTTTGCACATATTGCAAAACCTTTAACTCTAGGATTAAAGAAAGGAGCTAAATAAATATAAACGACCCAAATTATATTTCATCCTTCGAAAAATTAAAATATCTCCTTATGAATGATCCTATACTTGCATATCCCGTTTTCAAAAAACCATTTTTCCTAACCACAGATGCTAGCAACATAGCTTTAGGTGCGTTCCTTTCACAGGACCATAGACCTATTTCTTATGGTAGTAGAACACTTAACGAACACAAACTTAATTATTCAGCTATAGAAAAGGAATTACTATCTATTGTATGGGCAACCAAATATTTTAGGCCATACCTTTTCGGTAGAAAGTTCGAGATTCTAAGCGACCATAAGCCTTTAGTATGGCTCAACAATATAAAAGAACCAAATATGAAACTTCAAAGATGGAAAGTAAGACTAAATGAGTTTGATTACAAAATTAAATATTTACCTGGCAAAGAAAATCATGTAGCAGATGCCCTTTCCAGAGTTAAAATAGATGAAAACCTTTTAGGATCAACAGAAAGCACAGCAGCTACAATACATAGTGCTCACGAGGATAATGAAAACTACATTCCAATAGTAGAAAGACCCATTAATTATTACAACAGACAAATAGAATTCATTAGAGGTTCAGAAGACAAAGCAGAAACAACAACTTACTTTTACAAAACAAACATAAAAATAACATACAAAGAAATGACCAATGCTTACGCAAGGGATATAATCATAAGATATCTTTGCAGTAAGAACACTGTACTATATTTTCATAATGAACAAGATTTTCCCATATTCCAACAAGCTTTTATCGAAATAATACAACCAAACGCAAATACAAAAACCTCGAAATCTAGCATTAAGTTAGAGGACCTTCAAACGTTTGCACAATTTAAAGAAATAATCCTAAAACAACATAAAATATTATTACATCCAGGAATTGAAAAAACGATTAATTTGTTTAAAGAAAAATATTATTTTCCCGATTTTCAAAACCTAATTCAAAACATTATTAATGAATGCTCAGTATGCAATATCGCAAAGACAGAAATAGAGACATAAAACAACTAACCGAACACCAGCGGACATTTTTATCTATGCAGGATCCCCCGACTATAATACCCAAACAAGAAAAATACATCAAATAAACAATTTAAATGAAGATAGACACGACTTCGAAATCGACACTAGATTTAAACAAGCACCATTAGTAAGGTCAAAAACGACAAATCCATTCAAAAGACACGAGAAATAAATCAGTTAGACGAGAAACATTTTGAAGAAAGAAATAGAGGACAAAAGTTACACACTACAAATCAAAATTCAAGAAGAAAAAGAAAGTTAATAAAAGCAAATACGACAATTAATTAATTACAGGTCAACAACACAAGATGACTTTTTTATGCATCATGCTATTCTTAACATTAAAATCAACATGCAGTCAATCCATTGACATAAACCCAGTAAAAGCACCAAACGGTTACTTAATATTTAAAACAGGAACCACAAGCACAAGAATTTAAAAACCTAATCCATATTCAATACTTAACAGAAAAACTAAGTAGGGAAATTAATGGAAAACACATTGTAAAACGTAACAAACGAGGACTAATTAACGGAATTGGTTCAATATACAAATATCTTTTTGGTACTCTTGATCAGGAAGATAAAGATGAATTAGAAGAAAAAATAAATAATCTTGAAAGCAATAGCGTACAAGCAAACGAACTAAATTACGTAATAGACACTGTTAATAAAGGTTTAGAAGTAATAAACAGCCTCAGGGAAGAAAAAGAAAAAGAAGTAAGATTAGAAGTTCTAATCTTTAATTTTGAGCATTTCACAGAATACATTGAAGACATAGAAATGGGCATGCAGCTCACTAGATTAGGAATTTTCAACCCAAAACTTTTAAAACATAATCACTTAAGTCATGTTAATTCGGAAAAACTATTGAATACAAAAACTTCCACCTGGCTTAAACCAAGTTCAAACGAGATATTTATCATTTCACACATTCCTCAAGAAGTAATAAAAACACTATCTTTGAAATACTTCCTTATCCAGACGAGAATAAAAATTCATACGATAAATACTATTTTAATAACAACACTTTGTTCAATAAAAACACAAAACAAATAGAAACTAACGAATGTATAATAGGCATTTTAAATCAAATCCCAACCACTTGTAAATACACTAAGACATATAAGAATTTTCAAACTAATTACATTGAACCAAATATAATTGTAACATGGAATCTACCAAAAACTAAACTTAATCAAAATTGCGTAAACAACGAATTAATAATAGAAGGCAATAACATAATAAAAATTTACGATTGTGCCTTACAACTAAACGAAATATCAATAATAAATTCATTGTTTGACTATAGCCAAAGCATTTATGTAACAAACAATATCACCAGGCTAGAACCTATTTCCTTTATCCAAACAAAAGAGATAATTAACGAACATACGAAATATTATACTGCATTTCAAACTATTACATTAACCACTTTTATACTTACTATAATAAGTTTGATTACAGGTGATTTTGACAGGCTATTTTCTTTAGGATGGGGAGTCATATATCCGACTCCAATACCCAATAACATATATATATTTCGGCCCCTAAAATTCATAACGTTAAGTAAACATCCGTTTTTATAAACAATTGTCCCCTCAAAACCAAAGCGTATGAACGCTAATCCATAAAAATTAACATAAACAATTGAACACTTGAAGTAATAATTGTCCCCTCAAAACCAAAGCGTATGAACGCTAATCCATAAAAACTAACATAAACAATTGAACACTTGAAATAATAATTGTCCCCCTAACAACCAAAGGCGTGAGAACGCTAACTCAGCAATTAAATCGGACCAATCAAATCGTCGAAATATCAACCACGCCACCAAAGGGCTCCCAAATTTAGCTATAATATAACCATAAGACATTTTTGTAATCAGTTCTAAGTTTTCATTCAAATAATAAAGTACGTTGCTTTTAACTCACAAAAATATCTTTTTTTTCCTTATTGGGAAAATCGAATATTTAATTATATATATGTGCGCTGATTTAATGATCGTTACTATATTTATTTATTTATTAACTAGAGATCCGGGCGAACTTTGTTCCGCCTTAACAATGACAATAAATAAGCAGATTGTGTCTTTTTTTGTGAAAAATTACAAAAAAAAAATTAAATAACTACATTAATCATTCATTATTATTTCTGTATTTAGTACATAGGTTGCTCTTCACTTAAGTACCTTGTGATACACGACATTTTTCGTTTTATTATCTGACACGTGAACATGCCACATATAATTGACCATGGGAAAAACATGAATGTTCTAGATTTAAAACACAAACTTTTAAGGATTGGCCTTGTGATTTGTTGATGGTCATGGCAAATGCAAGACCTATCGGAAATTGAAGTCTTTTAAATTCAAACGGCATATCGGTTGGGATTATCGGGATCCTCGGAATGAGAACTTCCTCACCTTTGAATTTTCCTATCATTATCGTAGCGTAAATTACATTGTTCATCAATTTACTAACCACCAAACGCGACCCGTGGCACAGTTTTGGTTGGTTTATGTTTCGAAGCATGATTACTACGGAGCCAACCTTTAGGCGAAAATTGTGCGGTGGTAAGCCAGGCACGTCCAAAGAGTTTAAAAATTCCTGGAATAGGTGGTGGCTTCATCTTCATTTGTGACGCAGTCAATAGATTGGAAAGAATGCATTGTTCCAATGATCTTATTTTGAATTATGTAGTTCAGGTCATCTACATCTTTATTCTTAGCCGCTAAAATTTCTCGCTCGCTCATCTCATTCATTATTTTTGTAGTTAGAAATAATATTTGAATATACATTGTTGATAAGTTCGTCTTTTGAAAGACAATATTACAGAAATTATTTGGAAATGATATTAATCCGCTCGATTCATCGACAGGTACTCGACCATTACCGATAGTCAGCAATTGCTCCGAGAAATCTTCAGCAGATGTATCATTAAGCAATATAACTCTCATGTTTGTTGCCAGCTGCAGTTTCTTCACATAGCGCCATAGATTTGACGATTTGAGGCAAGCGTTTATTTCATCGGCAGCCGTAGATCTTGGAAATCATTGCTCCTCCAAAACATTTCGAGTCATAAATCTTTTAATGTTCGGTTAAGTGCTTCTAATGCACGTTTATGCGCCATTGTGCATTCGTCCCAGATGAGATTTTCGATGCGCTAAAACTTTAACCATTGCTTAGTGTTTTGCAATATTACACGTTGGTTCTTCAATAGTTGAAGATTTAAAGGTAATTTGAATGCTGAATGAGCCGTACGGCATCCTTCTAACATGTGGCTGCTATTCCAGAAAAAGCAACTGCAACCGCTATGTTGGATCTCGCCAAGTTCTACTATCCTTGTATTTGTGCCACAGGTTACATGGGTTTGATGGAAACATGTCGAAATTATTATAGCGAATTATGTGCGTATCTGACTTGGAGATGCAGAGATAATGGCTTCAGCGATTGTCGTATCCAATGCGTATCGTTTTCTAATAAGTTAAATTCTTCACATGCAGCACTATATGTTGGGAACATTGCAGTCCTCGGTAGATGAGTTGTCTAAGTGGCCCAGTCATTTAGTTAACTGAACAACGAGGATCCGGGTTCGAATCCCAGGCTAGTGTATGGATGTAGTTTTCGTCTATTTCGTCTACTATCCTTGTATTTGTGCCACAGGTTACATGGGTTTGATGGAAACATGTCGAAATTATTATAGCGAATAATGTGCGTATCTGACTTGGAGATGCAGAGATAATGGCTTCAGCGATTGTCGTATCCCAATGCGTATCGTTTTCTAATAAGTTAAATTCTTCACATGCAGCACGATAAGTTGGGAACATTGGAGTCCTCGGTAGATGAGTTGTCTAAGTGGCCCAGTCATTTAGTTAACTGAACAACGAGGATCCGGGTTCGAATCCCAGGCTAGTGTATGGATGTAGTTTTCGTCTAAGCCGAAGGCCTTAGTTGCCAGTGCTTGTAAAATATAGTTAGGTTGATAGTTTATAACTATATCCTATACTTTAATAATAATAATGTTGGGAACATTACATCATTAACAGTTCGTAGTGTCTCAAATGAAGTTGGCCCACGCACATTTACCAGCAACAACCGCAATAGAAACATTCATAATTTTGAAAATTCTTGGATGAAGCATTCCAAGTATAATAACGTGACATCTCCGAGTAAAGCAATGTTCGTGCAAACTGATCGCTTGGGCAGATTGCAAAAAAACTGGTCATTGTAGTTGCTGGATGTGTTTCAGCACGTTGCGTAGCATTCGAAGCCGTGAAATATACTCGTTGACCATTCTCCAGATGCACCGCCAAAGCATAACAGCAGCATGACGTTCGTGAATTGGAAATGCGAATATACGCCAAATCGCTTCATTACAGTTGACATAACGACCAACTTGATAGTGTGAAATTTCATCGTTGGTATTTGAGGATTGCAATCCAAAAACCGCCATATCACTGCCATTCGTGACATATTTGCAAATATATTTTATGAACTTAACTGAATTGCAGTTTTCAACGTTGCAATGTGTCTTGAACGTTTTAGAAATAAGTTGCGAATATGGAAAATCCAACTGTTGTCGACAACGAATCCATTCGTTTCACTTTCGTTGTGACAGTTCGACCGTTGTCATCTGGTGATCGACGCGGATACAGCGGATACCCATCGTTGCCAGTAACAGTCTCCGCCGTTAATTCCATGAATTAAGTCCATGAATCATATTAGTAGTAACAACATCAAGTAGTCTGGATCGACTTCATGATCAGGAATCTCGCCACATATGATATCATCTATTTGTCAGGCTGAATTCTTTCCACTAACCAAATATAAATGTGCCCGTGCGGGCAGTCCTCGCTTTTTGCCATTCGCATTGAATACATCCAGCATC